>NC_091309.1:24192456-24282456 GCF_038502225.1 Cherax quadricarinatus
AAGGTGATAATTGCAGTGATGTATAACCCACCACAGAACAGCAGGAGGCCAAGGCAAGAGTATGACGAGAGCAATAGAACAATGGTTGACACACTGGCTGCAGTGGCCAGAAGAGCTCATACATGCAGGGCAAAGCTCCTGATCATGGGCGACTTTAACCACAAGGAGATTGAATGGGAGAACTTGGAGCCACATGGGGGCCAAGATACATGGAGGGCTAAGATGATCGAGGTGGTACTGGAAAACTTCATGTACCAACACGTAAGGGACACTACAAGAGAAAGAGGAGAGGATGAACCAGCAAGACTGGACTTAGTATTCACCTTGAGTAGTGCAGATATTGAGGACATCACATATGAAAGACCCCTTGGGGCCAGCGATCATGTGGTTTTGAGCTTCGAATACACAGTAGAGCTACAAGTGGAGGGGGAAGCAGGAAGGCCAGGGCGAATGAAACCAAACTACAGGAAAGGGGACTACACAGGAATGAGGAACTTCCTGAATGAGGTTCAGTGGGACAGAGAACTGGCAGGGAAACCAGTTAATGAGATGATGGAATATGTAGTCACAATGTGCAATGAGGCTGAGGACAGGTTTGTACCCAAGGGTAACAGGAATAATGAAAAAGCCAGGATGAGCCCATGGTTCACTCAAAGATACAAGGAGGCAAAAACCAAGTGTGCTAGGGAATGGAAGAAATATAGAAGGCAAAGGACCCAGGAGAATAAGGAGAGCAGTCGTAGAGCCAGAAACGAATATGCACAGATAAGAAGGGAGGCCCAACGTCAATATGAAAACGACATAGCAGCAAAAGCCAAATCTGACCCGAAGCTGTTATACAGCCACATCAGGAAGAAAACAACCGTCAAGGACCAGGTAATCAGGCTAAGGAAGGAAGGAGGAGAGACAACAAGAAATGACAGTGAAGTATGTGAGGAACTCAACAAGAGATTCAAAGAAGTGTTCACAGAGGAGACAGAAGGGGCTCCAGAAAGACGGAGTACACACAACCGAGGAAGAAGTGAAGAGGCTTCTGAGTGAGCTAGATACCTCAAAGGCAATGGGGCCAGATAACATCTCTCCATGGGTCCTGAGCGAGGGAGCAGAGGCGCTATGTGTACCCCTAACAACAATATTCAATACATCTATCGAAACAGGGAGATTGCCTGAGGCATGGAAGACAGCAAATGTGGTACCAATCTTTTAAAAAGGAGACAGACATGAAGCACTAAACTACAGACCAGTGTCACTGACATGTATAGCATGCAAAATCATGGAAAAGATTGTCAGGAGAAGAATGGTGGAACATCTAGAAAGGAATGATCTCATCACCAGCAGACAACATGGTTTCAGAGACGGGAAATCCTGTGTCACAAACCTACTGGAGTTCTATGACATGGTGACAGCAGTAAGACAAGAGAGAGAGGGGTGGGTGGATTGCATTTTCTTAGACTGCAAGAAGGCGTTTGACACAGTACCACACAAGAGATTAGTGCAAAAACTGGAGGACCAAGCAGGAATAACAGGGAAGGCACTGCAATGGATCAGGGAATACTTGTCAGGAAGACAGCAGCGAGTAATGGTACGAGGCGAGGTGTCAGAGTGGGCACCTCTGACCAGAGGGGTCCCACAGGGGTCAGTCCTAGGACCAGTGCTGTTTCTGGTATTTGTGAACGACATGACGGAAGGAATAAACTCCGAGGTGTCACTGTTTGCAGATGACGTGAAGTTGATGAGAAGAGTTCATTCGATCGAAGACCAGGCAGAAATACAAAGGGATCTGGACAGGCTGCAGACCTGGTCCAGCAACTGGCTCCTGGAGTTCAATCCCACCAAGTGCCAAGTCATGAGGATTGGGGAAGGGCAAAGAAGACCGCAGATGGAGTACAGTCTAGGGGGTCAGAGACTACAAACATCACTCAAGGAAAAAGATCTTGGGGTGAGTATAACACCAGGCACATCTCCTGAAGCGCACATCAACCAAATAACTGCTGCAGCATATGGGTGCCTGGCAAACCTCAGAACAGCATTCCGACATCTTAATAAGGAATCGTTCAGGACCCTGTACACCGTGTACGTTAGGCCCATATTGGAGTATGCGGCACCTGTTTGGAACCCACACCTAGCCAAGCATGTAAAGAAACTAGAGAAAGTGCAAAGGTTTGCAACAAGACTAGTCCCAGAGCTAAGAGGTATGTCCTATGAGGAGAGGTTAAGGGAAATCAACCTGACGACACTGGAGGACAGGAGAGATAGGGGGGACATGATAACGACTTACAAAATACTGAGAGGAATTGACAAGTTGGACAAAGACAGGATGTTCCAGAGACTGGACACAGTAACAAGGGGACACAGTTGGAAGTTGAAGACACAGATGAATCAAAGGGATGTTAGGAAGTATTTCTTCAGCCACAGACTAGTCAGGAAGTGGAATAGTTTGGGAAGCGATGTAGTGGAGGCAGGATCCATACATAGCTTTAAGCAGAGGTACGATAAAGCTCATGGTTCAGGGAGAGTGACCTAGTAGCGGCCAGTGAAGAGGCGGGGCCAGGAGCTTGGACTCGACCCATGCAACCTCAACTAGGTGAGAACTAGGTGAGTACACATACATGCACACACACATGCACACACACATGCACACACATGCACACACATGCAAACACACACACACACACACACACACACACACACACACACACACACACACATATGCACACACACATGCACACACACATGCACACACACATGCACACACACACGCGCACACACACACACACACACACACACACACACACACACACACACACACACACACACACACACACACACACACATGCACACACATGCACACATACAAGCACGCATATACAACAGGCCTAGTGTCTAATCGACATGTGCCTAGGACAAAATGGTAACTAACTAACACACACACCTAATGAATTCGGAAGAGAGAGTGACTAGGATAGAGACATGATTAAGATATGGAAGATGCTCTGCCATTGATAAGACTGATAGGGAAAAGGTTTAACTGCGATGACCAGGAACGGAAAAACATGAAAACTGAAACACGCTTTATTTACCGGGACGTTAAGTAGTAGTTCTTCAGCCACGGGGTGGTGGTGGTGGTGGTCAGTGAAATAAGTTAGTTTTATGAGTAAGTACAATAATTCTCACTATGTCAGATATCAGAATTACCTGTCGACCAAGACTGAAAGAGAAGCGAGGCATCAAGACTCGATCCTAGCAAACGCAAATCATCACCTACATTGCAAGCCACTCACAATATGCAAACCACATGTATATCAACAAGTCATTAAAATGGATGAAGCGCCAAATGACTGGAAGGCAACTAAGATAATGCCATTATTTAAAATATGAGACAGGCAGGAAACCCTGACTGACAGACGTGTCAGTAACGAGTGAGGCGAGGTATAACTTGGTACTTTGTTCTCCTCGCATTCTGGGTGAGGACCAACTGGTGGTTCAGAGCCATGGAAGAGTATAGTTTTCAGTACAGTATCCTAGACCTCCTCTCAGCATTTGTCCTTTCATATATAATATCATACCTGTGATGTAAATGGTTTAGAAAACCCACATAGTATTGAAGAATGAGGTACTTGTCTTTTTTGAGGAAATGTTTCGCTAGCCAGTAGCTTGTTCAATCCAATATAGATAATAATAGAGGAAGATGAAGAGTATGAGGTAATCAGTCCCTCAGCCTGGAGTCGATGTATTCAGTCTACCATTCTTGAGAAAAGTACCTCATATCATATACTCAGAGAAGTGGCTTACATACTACACTCACCTGATTGCAGTATGTAAGTCACTTCTCCGAGTATATGTCGTATTTTACTCAAGATTGATGGATTGAACACACACTCCAGGCTGAGAGACTGATTATCTCATTCTCCTCATCTTCCACAATTCTTCTCTGTATTGGACTGAAGAAGCCATTGGGTGCTGAAGCATTTTCTCTATAAAGATTCCCAAATGTTGCACTAGTGTCTCATTCTTAATTATCATACCTGTTCTGATACTTTGTTTATAGTAGTAATCGCTAGATATATACTGTAGGTAGGATAACTTTCGCACTGACATCCTGTGTTATGTCCTGATATTCACTAGTGTTAATTAAATACCAGCTTTATAATCCCTCTAACCTGATTCATAAATTCCCCTTCCACTTTATGCATTACAGAATTGTATATTTATACATTGTTTCACCAGCAACAGCATAGCTACAGGATTTAACATATTTTGTGGAGTGAATTAGTCATATATGAAACTTTGAAGGAGTGTCGTATTGCTTTTAATACAGTATAAACGCAAGAAAAGTTTTGAATAGAATCCATTGAATTAATGATAATATTTATTTTTTTTTGCTTCCCATCGTTCACTCAAAATCTGCGAGAAGATACTTGCTGAGCATACAACACTCGAGGAATGAAAAGGGGTACCATGTAAACGGTTTTGTTAGTTTTACTACTATTGATTTTTACGTGGGCGTCAAGATTTAAAGGTGCGCGTGCACATGGTGTATAGAAGATTCCCAGGTAACCTGCTCAGCTACAGCGGCAGAATTTTTATACACTTCTTACAGTACCTTAACTGAATGAAGCACATGGGTTCAGCGCTTTGTAAAATGCAATGTGCTTTAACCTTAAATTGCGCTGATAGGTCAGGAAAAGGAGGCTACTTGTATCTCATGAGGCTTGACTGTGTATATATCTTGGCTTTTAAGTAATGGCGAAGGTCGCTTGCTGTGTCAAGAGGTGAACGGCCCTGTGAGGTAAAAACTTGGTAATTGAGACAAGAATGTTGTTTGCTGGAAGTGTGGTTGACTGGCGGTGTAAGGAGGCGGTGCGGCGTCCCCCCACCCCCATCCAGTCCTCTCACTCTTGTTGATTCCAGCATCAGAGTCACACTAGTGATGCCAGCTCAGAGTTGTGAAAGACAGGCCATTGATGCCAAGTTTGTAATGTTCCTCACACGGGTGATGCCACCTAATGTTGTAATGCCAGCCAATGTTGTAACACCCGCCAGAGCTCTCTTGTTCGGAATTAAGGTAAGCAGGAATGCCTTAGCGATCGGGAAGTAGTAATATTAAGTAAATCTGTGTATTATTGTCACAGAGGCGGTGTAATATGGTATACCTCTCTCACCTCTGAATTTTTTCTTGCCTTTGACTTGTCCACTTTCAATTACTCGCGTCTTCCACTTTCGGTTACCATTTTTTGTTAACATCTTGCAATTTCGCGTTTAAATTGTATTTAAAAAGATTGAGTGGAAGGTGAAGTTGCTGTGGCTCTATATAATTATATATGTATATGCACTTACCTACCAGGCTGTGATGGATATATGGGCCAGCGGGACTCTGGTAGCAGTAGCTGGTTCATCAGATAAACACTAGACAAGCCTGGCCCAGGGCCGAACACCGAGAATAGAAAAAAAATCGAAACTTATCAAAGGTCAAAGGGTTTCGAAAGTCCTCCTCCTCCCACAGCCCGGTCCTGGACCAGGCATATCTGGTGCTTGACTGACCAATCAGGGTGTTGCTGCTGGCGGCCCACTGGCTTACACAGCTATCACAGCCTGGTTAAACCTACTCTTGAAATTAAGACACGTGTGCAACATCTGGGTATCTTTATTGTAGACGTTTCGCCATCCAGTGGCTTTATCAATACAAATTCCAGGACATAACTTGAAGACAGTAGGACTATATACAGAAGATGAGGTAATCAGTCCCTCAACCTTGGAGTAGATGCAAAGAGCACCGTAGTCGTAGAGATTCTGAAGCAGAAGCAAGGAGCCTGGCGTTTATATACTAACGTCAGGTGTAGCAGACGAGGGCATAGTCACTGGTAGGCGGGATTCCCCAGTGGAAGTAGGTCCTTCCCAAAAAGATGGGTTAGTTGTAGTAGTAGTTGTCGTAGTCGTGAAGGTTATGTACATGTCCTCAGAATCAAGATTCCATGATGTTGCAGTGTCTGACAAGTTGTGCAAGAATGGTATATAATACCGACAAGATGAAATTAAGACACATTTGCAACATCTGGGTATCTTTACTGTAGACGTTTCGCCATCCAATGGCTTTATCAGTACAAATTCCAGGACATAACTTGAAGACAGTAGGACTATATACATAAGATGAGGTAATCAGTCCCTCAACCTTGGAGTAGATGCAAAGAGCACCGTAGTCGTGGAGATTCTGAAGCAGAAGCAAGGAGCCTGGCGCTTATATACTAACGTCAGTCTGTTACACCTGACGTTAGTATATAAGCGCCAGGCTCCTTGCTTCTGCTTCAGAATCTCTACGACTACGGTGCTCTTTGCATCTACTCCAAGGTTGAGGGACTGATTACCTCATCTTATGTATATAGTCCTACTGTCTTCAAGTTATGTCCTGGAATTTGTAATGATAAAGCCACTGGATGGCGAAACGTCTACAGTAAAGATACCCAGATGTTGCACATGTGTCTTAATTTCATCTTGTCGGTATTATATACCATTCTTGCACAAACCTACTCTTGGCGGAGGCATTTGTCGAGTTTCCTCTAGAGTGTTCAGATATCTTCTGTTCAGATATCTTCTGAAATGTTTTTACATTTTCTCTTATATCATCCATGTGTGTGTGTGTGTGTGTGTGTGTGTGTGTGTGTGTGTGTGTGTGTGTGTGTGTGTGTGTGTGTGTGTGTGTGTGTGTGTGTGTGTGTGTGTGTGTGTGTGTGTGCGCGCGCGCGCGCGTCTGCGTGTAGAGAAAGGGTGTCATGTTTTATGGCTGGAGTCGATCAAACGGGCCAAACTGAAATGAAATCAATCAGCCAATCGATCAAGTTTATTCTCTATAAGGATTACAATGCGGGGTTTACAGATTTTGGATATTGTGTGGTTTACATGTTTTAAAATACTAATTACAGAGGGGGCCACTAGGACACCTAGCATGGCTAGGCATTTCGGGCAGACTTAAATTAATTCTTAACTTTAAATTATTACAGATTATGGTATTAAGGCTAAGTGACTATATTATAGTTTGTGAGTTTAGCAATGTGAATGCTTTTGTTTTGGCACAATACATAGTGTCTATATTGGAGTATCATAGGCAAACTTATGACTAGTTAGGATTCATTATTTGTGTTTATAGTCAATGGGTGAGTGAGTGTCTTAAAGTGTGAACCACCAGGTGGTTCACAGGGGACATCTTCGAATTATATTTTTCTCCTGCATTGATATATTTTCGTAAGTTAACTTTTTGTGTAGCTTAGCGACCTTGTCTTCACTTAATAAATTGATCTAGTAGCGTAATCCTTGCCTGACTTATCTTGAGTTAGCGTTAATTTAGCTGGTTTGGCTTAGCATTAGTGATTTTTTTTTTTTGGCTCCCTGATGTTAAGGCTTTTTTTTTCTTAACTAATATAACAGGGAATTTACATTGTTTACGTGTTTGCATTTTTAGGTCAAAAATGTATCTTTTGTTTCGGTTTGTGATAATCGTAATATCTTCATAAATTCTGTATCCCCGTGTGTGGGATTTGTTATCCTGAGAGACCATAATTCTTTGGTAGCAACTCCAACTCTTCTGGGACGAAACCTCTGGAATACTCGACGATATTTGTACTGAAGTTTTCCCAGCTCTGGTTGCGCTATTTTTATTGCCTGATTTACGAAACTTTTATAGTGGGATATGACAGGAGAACATAATGAGTTTCTCACAATGCAGCTATCAGGAAGAGTGAAATACCAGTACATTGCTACTTCGGGTACATTTGCTAAAGATGGTGCTGATGCGAAGAGCACCGTAGTCGTGGAGATCTCCACGACTACGGTGCTCTTCGCACCTACTCCAAGGTTGAGGGACTGATTACCTCATCTCCGGTACATAGTTCTACTGTCTTCAAGTTATGTCCTGGAATTTGTATTGATAAAGCCACCGGTTGGCGAAACGTCTACAGTAAAGATACCCAGATGTTGCACATGTGTCTTAATTTCATCTTGTCGGTATTGTATACCATTCTTACACAATCCCACAAATCTCAGCCAGTAGAAAGCACACTTGTGCTTGAGGTGTGTCTAGGCCTTAACTGTCGGGAAAACTAATGGGACGTGTAATTTTGACCGTCCAAAGAAATGCTGTGGTCTCCTGACCAAATGAGTATGTTGTTCTACCTCATGTAAACATTTTCCTCTCTGAATCAATGTGTTATACATCATTTCGCAAAAAAAAAAAAAAACAGTTCTATAACACGGCCCTGCATACCATTTGATGGGGACCAGGAGGTACAAGCCTTGGGAAACTAACCATGATGGATAAAGCTATTCAATAGCAAGAGGTTTTGTAGTGCAATTAAGCAGACAACATTGACAAGAAATAAAAATATTCCAAACTCTCGGAGCTTTGTTGGATTGTAGGGACAGTGGTCTCCACTCCAGACCAACAGATACTAATGCCACTAAGGAAAAAAGAAAGCACGGAAAGTAGTAGAGAGAGAGAGAGAGAGAGAGAGGTGCTCCCCGTACAAACGAAGGGAAAGAATCACAGAGCTCCTCAAAGGTGCTAGAAATGAGGAAGGAAGCATTGGGCAGGGAAATAGAAAATATTGAACTCAAGTTGAATGAATACAGAGTCGAGGAGAGACAGAGGGGGCTAAAAGCAGTTAACGAAATTTAAAGAAATCCAACATATTTCTTCTCATGTACCAAATAAGGGGCGAAAACCACATCCAGTATGAGGTCCTTACTGAAATAAAATTGATCTTTCACTGGTGGCAGCAGAGAGATGAGGGAAATACTAAAGTTTCAATTTCAATGAGACAGCCAGACAAAGATCGACAATCTGAACGAATTCTTCATAAATAAAACTTAAAACGCTGTCAGTATCTTCAAACTTTCTGACAAAACCCTAACATTACTGGACTTTGAAAAAAAAAAAATTGACATACCCATGCACTGTCCCCAAGGCCCTGATTTAGGGAACTCTATATTCATCGAGAACTGCAAGAAACAAATAGATGAGCCTTAAATATTCTATGAAGAGGGAGCCTATACATGGTTATCCCACAATCGTTAAAAGCAACAGATATAACTCCGCTCCACAAAAGTGGCACTAAGGCAGTAACAAAGAATTGCAGTCCGATAGCACTAACATCCCACATTATAAAAGCAAGATCACCAAGCACTTGGATTCTCAATAATTGCACAACTCGGGGCAGCATGTTTGTAGAGCAGGCCGCTCCTACCTCTCGCAGCTACTGGACCTGGAGGTTATTCCGGGGATCAACGCCCCCGCTGCCCGGTCCATGACCAGGCCTCAGGATGGATCAGGGCCTGATCAACCAGGCTGTTACTGCTGGCCGCACGCAGTCCAACGTACGAGCCACAGCCCAGCTGATCCAGCACTGACTTTAGGTATCTGTCCAGCTCTCTCTTGAAGGCAGCCAGGGGTTTATTGGCAATTCCCCTAATGCTTGATGGGAGGTTGTTGAACAGTCTTGGGCCCTGGACACTTATGGTGTTTTCCCTTAGTGTACCAATGGCGCCCCTACTTTTTATTGGGGGCATTTTGCATCGTCTGCCCAGTCTTTTACTTTTGTAGGGAGTGATTTCTGTGTGCAGATTTGGGACCATTCCTTCCAAGATTTTCCAAGTGTAGATTATGATATATCTCTCCCTCCTGCGTTCCAACGAGTACAAGTCAAGTGCTTCCAAGTGTTCCCAATAGTTAAGGTGCTTGACAGAACTTATACGTGCAGTAAAGGATATCTGTACACTCTCTAGATCTGCAATTTCACCTGCTTTGAATGGAGATGTTAATGTACAGCAGTATTCCAGCCTAGAGAGAACAAGTGATTTGAAAAGGATCATTGGCTTGGCATCTCTCGTTTTGAACGTTCTCATTATCCATCCTATCATTTTCTTTGCAGGTGCGATCGTGACACTGTTGTGATCCTTGAAAGTGAGATCCTCAGACATTACTACTCCCAGGTCCCTTACATTATTTTTCCGCTCTGTTGTATGGCCAGAGTCTGTAGTATACTCTGTTCTAGTTATTATCTCCTCCAGTTTTCCATAATGGAGTTGCTGGAATTTGTCCTCATTGAACATCATATTGTTTACCGTTGCCCACTGGAAAACTTTGTTTATCTTCTTGGAGGTTAACCGCGTCCTCAGCAGATGACAGCCTCATGCAGATCCTAGTATCATCCGCAAAGGATGATACGGTGCTGTGATGTATATCTCTGTCTATGTCTGATATGAGGATAAGGAATAAGATGGGGGCGAGTACTGTGCCTTGTGGAACAAAGCTCTTCACTATGGCAGCCTCCGATTTAACTCTGACCACTACTCTTTGTGTTCGATTTGTTAGGAAGTTGAAGATCCATCTCCCCACTTTCCCAGTTATTCCTTTAGCACGTATTTTATGGGCTATTATGCCATGATCGCATTTGTCAAATGCTCTTGCAAAGTCTGTGTATATTACATCTGCATTCTGATTTTCTTCCAGTGCATCCAAGGCCATATCATAGTGATCCAGTAGTTGTGAGAGGCAGGAGCGACCTGCCCTGAACCCATGTTGCCCTGGATTGTGCAGATTTTGGGAATCCAGGTGATTTGCAATCCTGCTTCTTAGCACTCTTTCAAAGATTTTTATGATGTGGGACGTCAGAGCTATTGGTCTATAGTTCTTAGCTAATGCTTTGCTGCCACCTTTATGGAGTGGGGCTATATCCGTTGTTTTAAGAGACTGTGGAATTTCACCCATGTCCAAGCTCCTCCTCCATAGTGTACTTAGGGCACACGAGAGGGGTTTCTTGCAGTTCATAATGTGAAGGCTTACTCAGCTCTGTAATAACTTCAGACAGTATTACCAAAGCTGGCTCCTCCTCAGGAAAATTAATGAATAGAAAACGAAATAATAATTAACAAAGATAAACACTTTATTATTTATTAAAGCAAACATAAAACAATAAAACATGACAGGTACATCCTATTTGAAAGAAAAATGAAAAATGAAATGAATAAAATAACATTTGAACTCAACACTAATATATATATATATATATATATATATATATATATATATATATATATATATATATATATATATATATATATATAGGGGTGTCTGGTGTTGGTGACACTGTGTTGTTGAAATCGTAACCGTTGCTGATGAGGGGGGGGTCGCAGGTGTTGGTGACCACCACCAGCTAGTTCTTCACAGAGTATCGCCGTGTGAGTATTCTATCCCGATGACAGGAAAGCAGGTTCTTTACAGCTGCAATGATGTGGGGTTACGTCCTGCAATTTCATACAGGTGCACAGGTAATTAAATCCAAAATGGGGACATCTCAGGACGTTAGTCCATCTCCATTCGTTCTTCTCGTTGATTGACAGGTGACCCTCTCTGTCATCCAAGCTGAAAAGATAGATAGGTTACCCACTGCTTAAATAATCACTCTCCATAAGTACAATACCTAAAAGACGTGGTGATTATTACAACAGTCAACTTAGTGCAAGGCTGAAAAGACTAAGTTTATTATTGGTCAAACGTAAAGCTTTCAGCCAATAAATCCACTAGAATACAAGGCAGGCATGTACTTACAGTAGTGTTGGGAGCTGTGAGTCGAGTGATTTACTGTTTGACCAGAGCCCCACACGTCACCTTTCGGGGGGGGGGGAAGAGGGGAAGGGATAGTGGGAGCTAGACTGACCCTACGTTAACAAGCAGCCGGCAATCAAACTATCACTTTAGGGGTGGGGGAGAAAAGGCAGGAATAGCAGGAGCTGGACTTACCCTACCTTAACAAGTAACCGGCAAGCAAACTATCACTTTCGGGGAGGGGGAAATAGGCGGGAATAGCGGGAGCTTGACTTACCCTACCTTAACAAGTAGCCGGCAATGAAACTATTGTTACTATATACTTCCTCTCTACTCCTATATATTGAACTTTTCCCTCACACTCCCCCATACCAAGACTTATAGTCAAGGAGTATAAGAAGAATAGGCGAGGAAAAAGTTCTAACATGTGGAAGTCGCGTAAGGCAACAAATCTTCTACTGACTGTCACGACTTAACCAGTCAGAGAAATAATTGGATGAACCATTGATATACACAATATGAAACTTAAAAGCCTGGAGTGCCAATGTCCACCTCAAGAGGCGACTGTTGGTTCCCTTAAAAGTTTCTAGGTATATCAAAGGTTTGTGGTCTGTTTCTAAAATGAATTCTTTTCCCAGCAAATAAAATTTAAGTTTGGAGATACCCCACACAAGGGCTAAACATTCCTTGTCTATGGTGGAGTATCTTGTTTCTGCGGGAAGGAGTTTCTGGCTTAGGAAGCATACAGGGAAGGGAGTACCATCATGGTATTGTAGTAACACCGCACCTAAGCCAGTATTGGAGGCATCAGTTCTTAAGCAAAATGTTTTATTAATATCTGGAATCTTAAGTATAGGGTCTTTCAAAAAGATACTTTTAATCTCATTAAACTTTTCCTGAGCTACGTCGGAAAGTTCAAGAGGTTCCTTCACAGACTTTTTAAGGAAGTCGGATAAGATGCCTGTAAGATCAGTAAGGTTCGGGGTAAACCATGCATAAAAATTTACAGAACCGAGAAAGCTACGCATGAGCTTCTTGGTTTTGGGGAATTTAAATTCTAATAAAGCTTTGATCTTACTGGGGAGAGGCTGCAGAGAGTTATTAGAAAGTATCAGTCCAAGATATCTAATCTTGTTATACCCAAGGAAGCATTTCTTCGGCTTGGCAGTGAGGCCATGTGAGCGTAACCTACGCAAAACTGATGTTAATGTTTGGATATGTTCGCCCCACGTGGATGTCATTACGTAAATGTTATCAAAATAAACTGAAACATTTGGCATATTACCCAAGACCTTTCTCATCAGTCTCACGTAGGTAGCACAGGCAGTTACCAAACCGAAGGGCATAGTTCTATATTGCATCAGTCCTTGGTGTGTAGGAAAAGCGGTGTACTGCTTAGAAGAAGGATCTAACATTACTTGATGATATGCCTGTGCAATATCAATCTCTGAAAAGAAGGAAGCATCATAAAATTTGTGTAGATCGCTATCTATTAAGGGCATAGGCTCAGCATCCCACCGAGTTATAGCATTAAGGCCTCTGAAGTCAATAGCAAGTCTATATGAATTATCCTCCTTCTTAACCATGACTACTGGTGAACAATATGAAGATACTGAAGGTTCAATGATCTTTAGTTTTAATAATTTGTCTACCTCTCGGTCAAATGCATCCCTAAGGTTAACTGGAACTGGGTATAATTTCCGTTTGATAGGACTGTCAGTCACTAAGTCAATCTTATGGACTACCGTGGAGGTAACACCTGGAATATCAGTAAAGATGTCTGAAAAGTTACTCACACATTGAAGTAGTTCATGTCTCTTATGGTCATCCAAAGATTCATTAATATTAATGTTGGTTGCGTCCGAGTGGTCAAGAGTCACCAAGTCATGTAGTTCTTCATCATAGTCTGAGTTAGAGGTGTCAATTACGCACACCTTACATTCTTCAGTTGTTGTATCAAGTTCGTGTGGAAAAATTAAGTCAAAGTTATTAAGGCAGTTAACCGAATTTCTTCGGTAATATTTCTTAAGGATGTTGATATGATAAAGCTTAGGTTTCCCCTTGACTTTTATGAGGTAGTCAACTTTCCCACAAATTTTTAATACTTTATATGGACCTTTCCATGCTACTAATAATTTATTTGACTTGATAGGTAAAAGTACCAGAACTTCATCTCCTACTTTAAAACTTCTCCTCTGACTTTTGGAATCAAAATAGATTTTGTACTGGTCCATTGACAAGCTTAGGTTTTTCGAATCTATGTCAGAGGTCTCTTCAAGTTTGGATCTAAGGTCAAGGAGAAACTGGTAAGAAGACTGAACCTCAGCATTTACCTCCTCATTAGTCCATAAGTCATGAAGGATGGACAATGGGCCTCTGGCCTGTCTACCATAGAGAAGTTCAAAAGGTGAAAACCCCAAAGAGTCACTGGGAACTTCTCTCATGGCAAACAAAGCACAGGGTAGGTAACGATGCCACTCCTTAGGTTTAAGGGAGCAAAGTTTCCTTAAAATGGACTTGAGAATCGAATGCTGGCGCTCAATCCTCCCATTACAGCTGGGATGATAGGGTGTGGTGAAGAGAGGCTTCACTGCTAGAAGTTGGTAGAGATGTTGTATTAAGTCAGATGTGAATTGTGTCCCACGGTCAGACAAAATTTCTCTAGGGATGCCCACTCTGGAGAAGATGGACAAAAGGGCTTCAGCCACCTCTGTAGTAGTTATGGTCTTTAAGGGAAACTCGAAGCATAATCAACTAATGTTAATATATATCTATGTCCCCCAGATGAAAGTGGAGATAAAGGACCAACGATGTCAATAGCTACTCTTTCAAACGGTACGTAAAGACTGGCATTTTGACCATAGGTACTCACCTGGTACCTCGGGAGGATGACAGTTGGCAAACTTTACACGATCTACAATAGGTAGTGACATCTGAGGGCATTTTTGGCCAAAAATAGGTTTCCCTAATTTTATTTAAGGTTTTACGATGCGAGAAATGTCCGGCCACTGGCAGGTCATGAGCCATTTTAAGAACAGTCTCTCTGCATTGACTTGGAACAACTAAGATGGAATAGTCTATCTCATCTGAATTTAATTTGAATACTGACTTGTACAAGATACCTTTTATATATTCAAATTTATATGAAAAGTTTTTCCTTTGGATAACTTGATTTTGTTTAGCGGCATTATGGCAATTCTGAAGAGAAGGGCAATTACGTTGTAAATTGACAAAAGAGTCCTTCGATATATCTGAAGGCTTGAAGTCAGGGAAAATCAAAGGATGGACAGTAGGAGAACCCTGGGGTTTGGTCTGAGCCCTAGTCAAGACATTTATAGTATCGGAGGTGATATCTCCACTTTCATCTAACAAGTGAACCGGTGATCCTATTTCCTTGCTTTCGAGAGTAGCATCACTGGTTTTTAATCCCACATGAATATCGCAAGACTTTGTCTCATCTGAACTTTCTAGGGGCTTCTCTGACTCTACAGGAAGAGGATCTGAAACACTTATATCCATCTTTGGTGATGAAAGGTCAACCTCAGAAGGAAGAATGGCACCTTTTACATTACCTATTAGTACAGAGCAAGAAGTGATGGGAGCTAGTACGGCTTCAGACCAACCTGTGAACCATTTAGACCTAATGTAACAACGGATGGTAGGAAAAGTGTCTGTACGGCCCAAGTAGTCTGAAAGTATAGCAGAGGAATGAGTTACTTTAAGATTAGGGAACAGCTTATCAGAAATGACTATACATGTGCATCCAGTGTCTCGTAAAATGGTAGATACATTAAGTCCATTAACTGTTCCTGAACAGAAGGGTGCTTGGTCATTACAGTCTTTAAAACATCTTCCAACTTTTTGGACCTTAGAAGGACAATCTGGACGTTTATGTCCCTTAACACCACACAAATGACAAACAGGAATAAAAGAAGTCATTTTACTTTCCACTAGAGGCTTTGATTTCTTAAGGTCTGATGAACCCTTGCCCTTATGGTTCGATCCCTTAAGGTCTTTATAGGAATTGTGAGCCTCAGCATACAGGTCAGCAGCCTCAGCAACTTCCTCAGCTTTAATCAGGTTACGTTCTCTGATGAATGTTCGTATCTGATGGGGAAGAGCTGTCAGGAAATGGTCAGCAACCATGAAGTCTCTAAGAGATTCATAACTGCGATCAATTCCTGAACTCTCTATCCAAAAGTCGAACAAACGAAAGAGTGTTACCTGTAGCTGCTGAAAGTTCTGGCCAGGCTGTAAGGTGGCATACCTGAAATCTTTCCTGTAAGAATTAGTGGTTTTTTGATATGCTTTAAGGATTGCCTTCTTCAGTAGGTTATAATTACATATGATATCCTGCGACAAAGTTGCATAGATATTCAAAGCGGTACCAGAAAATAACATTCCTAACCTGGTAGCCCAGGTGTCAGCAGGCCATTCACAGAGGGTAGCGGTATTTTCAAACCTGATGATGTATGAAGTTATGTCTTCCCCCTCTGTGAAGGGAGGTAAATTAGGTGTTGGAATATGTGCACGAGCTGCACGTTGTTCCATTACTCCTCTCAGTAGTAGTAACCAGTTACCAGTAACCAGTGTACCAGTAGATGACTCACTACCCACCGTCTCTGCCTGAGTCACTGTCTGTATTCATATTGCTGCTGACCTCAGCAGTATTTCAAAGACCCTCACATATGGGTACTGTGGGCGGTCAGTTATATGAGAGTGAGCAAGGAGGCAGGTCACGGCTGTTTGGGCGCTTCCCACATTATCCGTAATATACGTACTTCCAGCCTACGTGAGTATTACTTTACCCTATCCACGTGTTCGAACCCCACATGATAAATGGTGGCAACGGTGTGGGAGCGTGCATTTAAGCTTTTTAAGGGTATTTCAAGACGTTAGAAGACTGTTTGTGGGGAGCCGGCGGGTCAAAGGTGAACCGTCTCACCCACTCCAGCTACTCTCTCCCCTCACAACCTCCACCCTGTAGCCTGCAAGCCTGTTGCAACCGTTTCAAGCTTCCTGGCTTAGTGTGCTAATTGCTTAATCTCCGAGGGGTTGACCCGGATTTTGCAATTAAGCCAGTCAGTAAGCCAGACTGTGGAAGTGAACGCCAGTCAGCCTGTCATCCACCTGCTCCTCCGTGCTGTGTGCATCGTTACACGTCTTCCAGTCAGCCATTCTCGTGGGTTAAGCCAGTCAGCCAACCCAGCTTCTAACCCAGCTGAGAGAGAGAAGTAAGCCACACAAGTTCCTCTGGAAGTTCCTCTGAAGTATTGTTTCATATATCGCTTTGTGCTCCCAGTTGGATGCCAGTTGGATGCTAAGAGTGGTCTTCACCATCCCTGTGGCATAGTGGCTTATCAAGCCACCTTCGTGGGTAGTGAGTGGAGTGCGCGCCAGTGAGCGCCAGCGAGAGTCACACCCACCACCACCCATCCACTCTACTCACACCACCACCACCACCATCCACCTCATCTACCTGTGGTTGTTTGCACCCTTGTACCGGGTCCTAGAACTGTTTTGGCTCACGTAATTGGTCAAGAGATTGTAGCTGAGCGCCACCGATAAAGCCAGTTATGTGAGTTCACCGAGAAAGGGCATTTCTTCACGACGACAGTGTGAGTGTCGGCGTCATCACCGCGCAGGACAACCTACCCTCATCACCAGTCATCCCGTCGACTCCTCCAGACTTCTGTGATAATTTTCTGTTTAGAGACATTTTTCTTGCATTTAAAGACATTTGCGTGTGTGAGACATTTATAGTGAATTTCTTGTGTACTCTAAATCTTGTGTTTTCAGTGTAGACTCAGTGTTTCTTTGACTCGTTATTTTTGCAATATTTTTCAGTGTTATCGCTCATCTCATATTTTTTTATCTGTGTTTTTTTTATCAGTGACTTTGTCATGAACCAAGAATTACTGTATCGAACAGCCGAGTTGGGTACTCCTAGCAGAAGAGTATACCAGTTAGTAATTCCACAGTCACTAGTGAATGTAGCCTTACAGCTAGTTCACGATGTACCAGGTGTTGCACACCCTGGTATGGATCGTTCAGTAAAACAAGCCAGATTGAAATACTTTTGGCCTCGTATGGCAACTGATATTTCTGAGTATGTTAAGAAATGTAGTGTCTGCATGCAACATAAAGGTAATGCTAATGGCCCTAATCCAATCCAAGTGTATCCAACTACTAGCGAACCGTGGGAAAGAGTTGCGCTAGATTTGTTAACTAATTTCCAATGTTCCCTCCAAGGCAACAAACATCTGTGTGTTATGGTAGACCATTTCACCAGATATTGTGAGTTAGTTCCTATTGCAGATAAGACTGCCGAGACAGTAGCTAAAGCGTTTAAAGAACGCATTATCTGCAGGCATACCACCCCTAAGTCCCTAGTAACAGATAATGGAGGTGAATTCTGTAATGAGATTCTTGAAAATTTGTGTACCTTGTACAAGATCTCTAAATCCACCATTGTTCCTCATCATCCTGCCAGCAATGGGTTAGCGGAACGAACCAATAAGAAAGTACTTGATGTCTTGAGAGCCACTATCAATCCCAACAGTGAAACTTGGGATGAAGTTATACCTGATGTGCAGTGTGCTATAAATTCTGCTTACAATGTTTCTATAGGTGACACTCCACATTATGCATTGTACGGTGTAGATAAACGTTTGCCTTATGAGTTGTTATATTCTAATCCGAAACCCAATTACAACCCTGATGATTTCATAGCAACTCGTACCAGCTTAGCTCAAAGTGTTTTTAGAAGAATCCGTGAAACACTTCATAAATCAACAGCAGAATTTACAAGAGTCGCAAACACTCGAGCAAAGCCATCTAAAATCAAAGTAGGTTCGAGAGTTATGCTGATTAACTTTAACAAAACATCTGCAATGCCAAAGCTTGATCAAAAGTTTGTTGGTCCTTATCGAGTAGTTGAACATATCACTGGTAATAAGTATAAGGTTAGAGAGATTAGTACTGGTCAGTATAAAGAATCGCATTTAGATCATATGAAGTTAGTATGTGATGATAATGATGTTCCAACCCAGACTAATGTGACAGACTCTGACAATCTTCCTGATCCTGTACTCTCTTCCTCTGATACTCAGTCAGACGATCAACCTGAATGTCGTTATTCCCTACGTACACGACAGGTATTGAGAAATCCTCAAGTATCATTTGTAACTTCCAATTCAGATTTGCCTCAAATACAGCATGAGTTAGCCAATGCAACAGAGTTTGATCCTCCCAGAGATGACACTCATTCTGCATATGTCAATCTTACCCTAGCAGAGTTGGGGTTAAATGTAAACAACCTGTATAGATGAATTATTACGGTATCAACTTATCAGTATTCAAGAATTTTTTTGTGTGTGTTCACGTTCTCTCCGAATTCTGAGAGTTAGCAGTCTAGATTTGAGTGCACCAAATCTGCCTTTCTGTTAAACACTCTTTCTTTGTATATATTCCTTCCTCAGAATCCGTAGATCACATGAATACAGATCGATCGATCAAATTTTTTTTTATCACTTCTGTTGTGTAATCCCAACGTTGAGCTTCATTCGATGAGTTTCATTCGATGAGTTTCATTCGTTGAGTTTCATTCAATGAGTTTCATTCAATGACTATCATTCGATGAGCTGTTCTATATTATACCTTGTATTGCATTACAGTTTCAGTTACGTAAGCTTCCATTCCTATGTTCTACTTATGTATGTTATAATGTTCAATTGTTGTGTACTTTGACATTGTATAGAATCAGCCCAAGCCGTACACCTGCCATCTCTAGTTTGTATTAGTTGTATGTCGGGACGACATACATTAGCGTCGCCGAGCTCTCAGTAGTAGTAACCAGTGTACCAGTAGATGACTCACTACCAACCGTCTCTGCCGGAGTCACTGTCTGTATTCATATTGCCGCTGACCTCAGCAGTATTTCAAAGACCCTCACATATGGATACTGTGGGCAGTCAGTTATACGAGAGTGAGCAAGGACGCAGGTCACGGCTGTTTGGGTGCTTTCCACATCCGTAATATACGTACTTCCAGCCTACGTGAGTATTACTTTACCCTATCCACGTGTTCGAACCCCACATGATACTTCATCTAATTGCTATTGTGAGAAAGTTAACTTTTTATTCTCTAATTCAAGGCGAGCTTGTTCGAGCTCGCGATCCTTTTTTCTCTCTCTCAACTCATGTTCTCTAGCTCGTTCCTCAACTTCTCTATCCTTTGCTCTTTCCTCAAGTTCCCTTAATTTAACTTGTTCCTCACGTACTTTAGCTCTTTCCTCACGATCAAGTCTATCACGCTCTTTTTTGTCTTCTCTTTCGATTCTCAATCTCTCCTTTTCCTCTTCTCTTTCGATTCTCTCTCCTTTTCAATTCTTTCCTAGATTTTAGCACTAATGAAAGATTCTAAATTTTTCCCTGTTATTCCTAACTTCCAGCGTTCATCCAAAACTGGTATTCCTCCGTATTTGCAAGAATAACTTAAACTACCAGGGGAAAATGAAACGGGTATTAAAGAAAACGGAGGGTTCAATTCCTGCTCCGCTCAAACTGTAAATCAGAGGGCTCGATCCCTACTTCAATTAAACAATATGTATTAATGAAAACGAAGGGTTCTATGCCGGCTCCGAGCAAACAGTAAGTAGAATGGGGTCCCTTGACCATCCAATCTTCTCACCAACAAATCAAGAGTGTCCTATGACAGTTCCCTTGATATAATAAAGAGCTCAATGAAACAAATTGTCACTGGAAAATCTCGGGTCCCTAGAGTCTAATCCTCCAAAGTGTTTCAAGCTCCGAAAGGTGGCAGAATTAAATATTATATCCTGCCTGACTTGACTTACAATAAATTGAGACTATAACAGTCACCAAATCTTTTAAATACCTGTACTGTAGTTCTACCATAGAGAATGATTACTCATGGCTGGTGGTAACCGTCTGTGGTATGCGGCGTTGAAGTTCCAGTGGTACATTCAAGATGGAATTGAATCTTGATTCAGTCGTTATCCTGGCAAGGTCGCCACTTGTGAAGGCTTACTCAGCTCTGTAACAACTTCAGACAGTATTACCAAAGCTGGCTCCTCCTCAGGAAAATTAATGAATAGAAAACGAAATAATAATTAACAAAGATAAACACTTTATTATTTATTAAAGTAAACATAAAACAATAAAACATGACAGGTACATCCTATTTGAAAGAAAAATGAAAAATGAAATGAATAAAATAACATTTGAACTCAACGCTAATATATATATATATATATATATATATATATATATATATATATATGTATATATATATATATATATATATATATATATATATATATATATATATATAGGGGTGTCTGGTGTTGGTGAGACTGTGTTGTTGAAATCGTAGCCGTTGCTGATGATTGGGGGGGGGGGTCGCAGGTGTTGGTTCCTAGTAATTTAGATACTTAACTGAATCTATGAGAGCATTGAAGGTTCTCTGCATATTCTCCAGGTTTTCAGTTTCACTTACTTGAATGGAGCCGTACATACAGTAAAGAGAACAGGCGACTTGAAAAGGCTCATCATTGTCTTGGCATCCCTTGTTTTAAAGGTTCTAATTATCCAGACTCTCATTTTTCTTGTGATTTTGATAGTGACACTTGTGATCCTTGAAAGTGAGATCCTCCGACATAATCATTCCCATTCATCAGTGTACATGGAATATGCACCAACTGACTGAGGGTCGCCGGCCAGTCTTAATCGGGCAGAAAAGAGGCGAACTGTCTCCGTCAAGGACTCTTATCAGATGGCGTGAAGGACTTGCTTGTTAGTTGAATACCTAATGGACCTGCCTCCTGCATCCCCCATCCTCCTGATCAGCATCGTCTGCCCCACTCCTCCCTCTTCCCTTGTAACTACTGAACCCATAGTGGAATGTTTTATATCCTCATCACTATACTGAAGTCTGTCAGCTAAAACTGAAGCTTTTGCCTATTTCATTTTAGAATTATTTCTCATAATACAGATATAAGTAGCGATACTTTAATACAGGAACCTGGATCGCAGAGAAAACTAAACATCTACATTAACTTGCAGAACTACTCATAGGAGGAGAGCAAATATAATAGAAGACTTAAAAAGCTCAATGAATCAGTTGAAAACTTGAAATTTTGGGGGGGCCAAGAAAACATTGTAGGTTGAAACAGCTGCTATCAATCAAGATTTAAATAACTGATAATAAAGAAAACTGTTATCACCCATTTTATGGAAAATCGTTCACTATGGCAATTACGTAACGTTCTGTGAAAAGCTATCATGTTGGAACGTTGAGTGAGGAAAACTCGCCTTATCTGCACGAGTGATGAGGCCGCCACATCTGAGAGTCCTAATATAGCATGAGGGTAGCAGAGGAAGCCAACGCTTCCAAACATAAGGTAAGCATAACCAAGGCATATACAAATAGAGAAACATCTGTCACCGGTGTCGAGAGCTTTTTCGAAACCAAATCCTAGGTCAATCTTCATTGACTGCCTGGTCTACCAGTGGTCCGAACACCTACTTAACCATCACAACGTAGTTAATCTGGTACTTGTTTCAATACCACAGTACAAGAGAATGATAGAGAGTGAATCAACACAGTCAAAAACAGCTAATCATTCAGAGACTTGGCAATATAAGTCGTCACAGAGCCACTCTGAACACCAAAATATAAAAATATACAAGAGCATTTAAACGAAAGAAATATAAACACACCTCAGTAACTATATGGATAAGATAAAAATTGGGAACTCTCTATTACAAGTAATTAGAAGTTAACTCTCAGTTTGGAGAGAACCTTGAGACAGTGTAGTGGTCAGTCCTGGACCATTATCAGGTCGTGAGAGCGAAGAAGTGAGCGAATTTGTTGTGATTTGTTCCATCCAGTGTTGTGACTCATTCTTCTCGGAAATGATTGCTGGTATTATCCATTCAGAAATGTACAAAATTTGAGTTGTGACAGTGTTATGGCGTAGAATATTCGGATTTCAACGTGTAAGGTAGCAAGAAAACTTTACTGAGACAGTCAACTAAAAAAAATTACCTGAAAAAACATAAATATTGAAAATACCGAGAGCAGCACAGATCAAGTGATCTAAGACTGACAGTTTCGCGTTGAGACAACCTAAATGGATATGCTCCAAATTTATGCTCGCCAGTATTGAGGAACTATCAGACATGATTTCAAATACAACATGCTTGAATCACTACATCTTTGAAGTATAAAAATAAAAAAAAATCATGCCCTGTGACCCAGAATAATAAGATAGTTACTTAAATTTCAATACTAGAAATATTCACTTAGTTAAAATAAGTTAGTGGCTTGAAAACAAGAGATGCCAAACAAGTGATGATACTCTTAAGCCATTTGTTTTCTCGAGACTGGAGTACTGCTGTACATAAACAGCCTTTTTTTAAGGCAGGTGAAACGGCAGTTCTGGAGAATGTACAGAGAATTTCCATTGTCCATATAAATTCAGTCAAGCACTTAAATTACTGGGTGCGCTTAAGTCCTATAAATTCTGTTCCTTGATACATAGGCGAGAAAGATACATAATATGCATTTGGAAATTTCTAGAGGGATTAGCAACAAAACTAGAATGCTCGGCAGGCGGTGCAAAATTTCTCAAATGAAAGACGAGTGTTATGAATATATTATGAGATAACTCAATAAATGTAAAGGGACCAAGACTTTTCAAAACCCTCCATGTATAGATAAGGGGATTTACCAAAAGACTCCAGCTGTCGTCAAGAGGGAAATGGATAAATTCATGCTACTTCCCTATCTTCTGGCCTGTGCTGCTAACGTTGGATTGCGTGCGGCTAGTATCAACAGCCTGGTTGATCGGGTCATCAACTTGGTAGCCTGGTTTGGGACCGTGCTGCGGGGAAAAAGGGGCTAGAATGGTCTATAGTTAACCACATCAAAGGGAGCACGACTTTACAGCAGGACTAACTACTCAACCACTGTGACAAAATTAAGGACGTTGTGTACACAGATTTGGTGAAGGTAGTTGACAAATGTAACCACGGAGTGATAGCTCATAAAATGAGCAGACATTGGATATTTGAATTTCTAACAGATGACAAAAAAGCGGTAGTAAATCAGTCTAGTCTTGTATATAGGGTAATAGGTGGTATGTAGGGTGGAGGTTGTGGAACAGAGTAAAGGGGATGAGCGGTATTTAGTAGGGTGGCAGGGTTGAGTGTGATGTGGGTGATGAGTGCCATATATTCACGGTAGATGTTGGGTAAAAGTGTGACGATGAATGACATTCAGGAGGGTGGGGGTAAATGGGAGGCTATGAGTGTCACTTGTGGGAGGAGTAAGTGCGGCATTGAGGAATCGGTTTTGGTTACACATGAGTGTGTTGTAGTGTTTACCTGTAGTAAATACTCAGGCTGGTCTTTGAGACTGGTCGATGGCTGGAAACTACTGTGTTGCTCATGCTTGCTCACTGTTCAACTTACCTAATGGCCATTTTTTTGTATTTTGCTTTTGTTTCTTTGTTTCTTGTCATGTGATACCTCTTTGTGTATTTGAAGTGAAGTCAGAATGTGAGGGAACGAACCTCATGTTCATTCAATATTCATGACGAAGGAAGCTAAATATTAAGGCGAAGTGATAGTGCATTATCTATATTTTTCTCTCAAGGAATTTCAGGGCGGGAGACAAAAATATGTTTTCCATTATAATTTTTACCATCTTGGCAATCTTTTCCATTCTCTCCATGCAGTTGAATTTAGTTGTACTTGTCTTATTCTATATTTAAAATTTACTACAGTCTTTCGTCATTTCTTATTCATAATAAAAATGATTTAACCTAATATGACCTCCCTTCGGGATTTCTGGTAAACGTTAAAGATAACAAATTATGCGACAAGTGTGGATATTAACGGTATTCATAAAGCTGGGGAAGGGAATACGCACCTTATCTATAGTTATGTAGCTAAAAATACTCCACTTCGTACATCTGCACGTTTGGCTCCGGCTTCGTACCCATATTTGGTAGTCTCGGCACTTCTGCCTTTGGGATCGTAGTGTTTTCGAGGCTGCAAATAATGCCAACACACACACACACAAATACAAATTATATTTATAGCTTTTGTAAGAAATTGTCGCGTTGTAATTATAGATTCAGGAATATATATCAGTTATAAATATGTAAAAAAAAAAACACGCATGTATGAGTTCAAGATTGTGTACAGATCCAGGGACAAGTGTTGCTGCTACTCTGCCCATCAGTAATATTATTGCTTGTCCGTATATCATGTAATAATTTGCCCTCTGGGAATATCTTAGTTTCCTAAGTCTCCAGTATAATCCTAACATACGGTATGTATATGTCTTTCTTTTCAGCCACAGTCGTGAAACAAGCTCGGTGTTCTTACAGATGTATGAAGATTGTTCTTTATGACACGAGTCTCACGATAATTAACATGGTGAGCCAAGTTTCGTATACGCACCACAATAAAGCAGCCTAGTCCATCCTTGCTACAATGTAGGTAATGTAATAATGAAATGTATAAATATTATCGCTAAAATGTATTAACTTTGTCGGATCTACAAGTTTTGATAATAAAGGAAGACTTGTATATCTTCATGAGTATCATGCCTTCACAATAAAGGAAGACTTGTATATATCTTCATGAGTATCATGCCTTCACAATAAAGGACTTGTATATATCTTCATGAGTATCATGCCTTCACAAAGGAAGACTTGTTTATATCTTCATGAGTATCATGCCTTCACAATAAAGGAAGACTTGTATATATTTTCATGAGTATCATGCCTTCACAATAAAGGAAGACTTGTATATCTTCGTGAGTATCATGCCTTCACAATAAAGGAAGACTTGTATATATTTTCATGAGTATCATGCCTTCACAATAAAGGAAGACTTGCATATCTTCGTGAGTATCATGCCTTCACAGAATAGTCGATGGTTCGCCAAGTCTCTGAGACGCCGTAATCAGTTTTATATAAATGCTCACGAACATGATGTAGCGAGAGTGCCAACTTGATTTTTTTTCACTTTCTCGTGTATGTAGCCATCTCCTTAATTAAACATGAACGTTACCGCGTCCTGGCATTTACGGGTCTATAAATACTACGTATATATTTCTGTTAAATTTTAAATGTTACGTCCTTTTCAATAACTTAACTGTATTTACATACTTATAAATAACACGATTTATTTCCGAACTGAATTACTCATGTCCACTTGTCGCGAATACTCGTTACGGCTGTCAGGAGCAGTAATTGCAGAGATGTTTTTAAGATTATTTTTATTTACGGCATATCTGAAATAGACCACCGTAAGTGATGAACCAAGTTTCTAACGTTTCATTTTTTTTCCTCCCTTAGGTACGTAGTAAGGCCTTGCAGCAATGAGTCTGGTGCGTCAAAGGAATGTCAGCCTCTGGGAGACCTCTCCCAGGCCGTTGGTAAGTTCATCCATGTGCCAGCACTCCCTTGTTGACTTTCAATTATACCAGTTGAAACCTTACACCTCCACTGTGCAACATTTCTACTGACAAGTCCCTTGTGGAACGCATACCCACATAAACATGTGTCGACTAGCTCGACCACACTGACCTGCCCACCGTGGAACGTCCTAAATAGCAGGTTCACGAACACGTCCACATAAACACTGTACTAGCTCCTCCAACCTGTCACATCCGACCTAACTCGTCCAATTTGAACACGTCCACAGTCACGTGTACTGTCACTTTGGTAGGTGGTTGTCTGACCCTCAAGCCCAATGGTTCCCAAACTTTTTCAGCTTGTTACCCAATTTAACATGCCACATAAAGCATGTTACCCCTTTCACAAAATGTTGTTATTATTGATATATATGGCTAAACGTGAACGTATACAGCCTCGCATACTCTGCTAATCCTAGCAAAACCATTGAAAACGTAAGAACCACACATACATTATATATAAAATTAATAATAGCTACAAATTCAGAGTAACAGTGGGTAAATACTAACTATATACTGCACAGGGCAGTACACATACATACCAGCTTATGTCTACCTCGGCTGATGCTCACAGATAAACTGACAGTGTGAAATAGAGGCAGCCTCAGGAAGTGAGTGACGCGTACTGGACAGGTCGATCTGGGCTACTGAGTGACTTTTGTCCTGAAGCATACTTGTCAAAATACTTTTGGGTTTCCACACACTTAGCTATATATTTCTTCTTTTCTAATACTGTATATTAATTAGTTTTTGATGTTTATTGTTATTTGGTTTAACTTTATTACTTACTTATAATAGGTTTACTTTACAACTTTATATACTAAGACAAAGTTAACAATAATCCTCATACCGGGTACCGCATTGTTTTCTTGATTTTCAGAATTCATAACTTTTTTCTGTCACCCCTCCATTACCCCCCAAAAATGGTTAAATTACCCCAGGGGGTAATTTACCCCCAGTTTGGGAACCACTGCTCAAGCCTAAAGCAGAAACTTACCTGGAGTATTATACCTGGATTGTTTCGGGGGGTCAATGCCCCAAAGACCCGGTCCATGACCAGACCTCGCGATGGATCAGGTCCTGATCACCCAGGCTGTTTCTGCTGGATAGACCTTCAATACTGAAGCAGAAGTGATGTGTAGCAACTGTAGGTAAAGTCAGATGTAAGCATGGCCCTCTGGTGGAAGTACAGTAGGTCATTCTAAATAGTTGTTTACCAAAGGAATAGTAAAAGACTTCCCTTGTACCAACATTCCGTGATGTTCGTAATAAAGGTAGAATTACTGACAATATATTTCCTACAAAGACAGTGTTCCACTGATGTGACATTTTATTGTGGCAACGTTTCGCTCTCTAGGAGAGGGAAACTTTGCCATAATAAAATACCATGATGTTGCTGTGTCATACAAGTATAAAGTTATTGATGATACTATACAATACCAACAAATTGATGGATAAGATACGTGCAACAGCTTGGTTATCTGTATTGTTGAAATATTTCTGTAGTGAAGATACCCAAGTGTTGCGCATGCATGTCTTAGGCATCAACCTGTCAGTATTGTTACCATCTATAATATTACATCACGTCTACTCTCTATATAAGAAAACTCTCGAAACCGGTTACAGGTTGCCATCTTTTCCTAGCACAGCCTAGTTTATCCCAGCCCATCTCAGCTTAACACAACTCAATCCAGTTCTGCCTAACACCCCCAGCCCAGTTCAGCGTAGCCCATCCCAGCGTTGCTCAGCCCAGTTCTGAGGTCATCTTATCTGGCTCAAGTACCTACCTATCTTCCTATCAGCCTTAGTTGTTTGGCTTGTGTGTGCTCGGGTGTTACAGCCCTCTCAGGTTTATCCACCCTCACCCTCCAACCTTACTCATCTAACGTCCCTCGCCATCCCAGGGTGCCCTTGCCCTATCATGAATATTAAGACAGTGTTCCATCCATAGTACACAAAGGTGTCCTTAGCGCATCATGTGAACGCATGTCTCGCGGGGGACGAGCAAGCCTCTGCCATCCATGACCCAGTACGACCCACGCGGGTTTGACGCATCACACAAACAAAAGCTTCAATGTCAGTAGTCAGCCTAAAATTCCTCCCGACTGACACGTCATGTTGCAGCATTCATCCCGGAGAAGCCGCCGTCACTTGACGTTTACATACCCGAGCTGACGTCTTGCTCGCTCGTCACGTCAGGGATTCACTTCTCCCTCTTTGTACCTTCTACCCCCTTTAAGGGGGGAAGGATAAGTAAGTTTATTCAAGTATACACAAATACAGTTACATAGAATTATCATACATAGCAGCATATGTGTAGAGAACCTAGGATAACCCAAAAAAGTCAGACAGAGTGACTTATTTCCATTGGGGTCCTTTTACCATATTATTATAATATAAAGGTTATAATATTTTCTTATTATTCTATAATGAAGATAACATCTTATTATCATACTAAAAAGACTACTACACGAAGGTCATTAAGACTATCTACAATATGAGGGTCATTACTAGGAATAAGATAAAATTTACACGTATGTTAGCTAAAAAATAGAAAATCATTCCCCTCCCTTTCTGTAGCTACATTCATCAGACACCTTTTGGCACTCTTCTTGAACTGGTTCACGCTATGACTGGCTTTGACATGTGCGGGCAGTCTGTTCCATTCCTCTATTGCTGTACAATAAAAGGTGTTTGACGCCTGGCCAATGACTGTGGGTACTACAAACTTGTGCTCTCTCCCACTAGTACTATGATTGCTTTGGTTCCCAACCTTGACAAAATTGACATAAGATATTCTGGACACTGTGAGCAATTTTATAAACATGATTTAGCTTCAGTTGTTTTACTCTGTCTTCAACATTCAGTTTTTTTGTCAAGGCAGAGTACCATGAAGAGCAAGCGTAATCCATATGGCATTGTATAAGGGCTAGACATAGGGTCCTGCGAGCCTCAGTAGGTAGACACTGTGCTTGTCTATACAGGAACTTCAGTCTGGCATTCGCTTTCTTTACTACACTGTTCCCTATCAATTCTCCTGACATGCATGGGTTAAAGGGGATTCCCAGATATTTTACTGATGGAAACCAAAGTGATGGGCTCCCCATTACACTGGACATTAAAATTATTTACCCTTCTCAGTTTGTTTCGTGCCAAAGAGAATGGCTTCATTTTTCCCGAGGTGTAATGATAGTTTGTTGTCTACTAACCATTTGCTGCAGGACTCCAGTTCCAGTGTTAAAACATTAGCTATATCTTGTGGGTCTTTACCTGACACTAACAGGGCACTGTCAACTGCATACAGTAGGAGTTTGCACTTGACACTGATAGGCATGTCATTGACATAACATAAGAATAATAAGGGACCCAGAGTACTACCTTGGGGAACTCCACATGCTATCGGCAGGGGTTCTGATTCCGTTTTGTTGATTTTGGCAATTTGTCTCCTGTTGCTAAGGTAGGACTTAAATCAGTCTACAGAACCTATACCGATAGCTTGAAGTTTCTTACATAATATATTGTGGTTGACAGTATCGAAGGACTTTTGCAGGTCTAAGGTTACCATACCTATGAGGTTCCCCTTTGACATTTCAGTTCTCAGGTAATCCATCAGATTAATTAGGGAGGTGTCGGTGAGTAAGATCATCTAAAGCCCGATTGATAGCTATGGAGAATGTTGTTGTCATTAAGGTACTTAACTACTTGAGAGTACACCGCCCTCTCTAGAATTTTGGATATTATACTGAGTATACTAACAGGCCTATAGTTGCTGACATCAGACCTACTATTTTTCTTGAAGATAGGAGTAACTCTGGCCTCCTTGAACCCCTCCGGTACGGTATTGGTGGTGATTGATAGATTTATTATGTGAGCAATAGGGATTGACAGTTCAGAAGCACCATCTTTTAGGAACTTAGACGGATATTATCAGGGCCTGTGCTCTTAGTCGGGTTTAACCTGCTTAGTTCTTTTTGAATAAAGTCATGAGATACACTTACTAGTTGACAACTGTTTGGGGTTACCCCTTTATTGGTATAGTATGTTTGAAACTTATCAGTGTCTGTGTTTAAGGTAGTTGATGCAGCTGGTAGTTTACTTACTAGTGTTGATGCAACAGATGTGTAGTAGGAATTAAAACAATTTGCAACCTTAGATGTTTCGTGGCATACCTCATTATCTATAGTGAGTACTATGTTAGACCTATCTACTGGCTTATGGCTATACCCCAACTGTTTTAGTTGTTGCCAGAGCTTTCTGGGGTTATGCTTATACTCTTCAATTTTTGAGCAATAGTGCTTTGCCTTTGCATTGATACTGGTGGTGGTCTCTTGATTCGAAGAATTGGAGCTACACGAATGCCTCCCACGTCTTCAGGAGCTATAACCAGTACGGGTTTAGCGCTTCAACCAGTATAATGTAGTTTTCTACCAGGTTACCACTGCCTCACCTGTGTCGCATGACTGACTCTTGAGCTTCAAGACTCTAAATTGTGTTTACCATATGTCAACACTACCTCCACCCCTACCCACTACCCTCCCTCCCTCCCTCTCTCATCCCTCCCTCCCTCATCCTTCCTTCCCTCCACCCCTCATCCCTCCCTCATCCTTCCCTCCATCCCCCCTCCTCCATCCCCCCGTCCTCCTCCTCCTCAGGAAGTGGAATAGTCTGGAAACTGAGGTAGTAGAGGCAGGTACCATGCATAGCTTTAAGAACAGGTATGATAAAGCTCGTGGAGCAGGGAGAGAGTGGACCTAGTGGCGACCAGTAAAGAGGCGGGGTCAGGAGCTGTAACTCGACCCCTGCAACCACAGTTAGGTGAGTACGCATACGCGCGCACGCGAAAATGTCCTCGCGCGTTATCGCTCCTCCATGACTTTCTTTTTTTCTGAGGAGAAAGGAAAAAAAAAGCATTTGGTTTAAGTGCTGGAGTGCCCGAGGCGGCGGCGGCGGCGGCGGCGGCGGCGGCGGCGGCGGTGACGGTGGTGGTGACGGTGGTGGTGACGGTGGTGGTGACGGTGGTGGTGGTGGCGGTGGTGATGATGATGATGATGATGATGATGATGATGATGATGATGATGATGATGATGATGATGATGATGATGATGATGATGATGATGATGATGATGATGATGATGATGATGATACTGGCGGAGTGTAAGTACTGGAGTGCTACAGGGGAGAGGGGGATTAATGTAGGAGGGTAAGTGCTGGAGTGCCACATGTCTGAAGGTCAACATCTATCGTATTCACGTCCTTGTTAGTAGACATCACCGTCTATATAACACCAGCGAGCACCAGCAGCCTTGTTAAACGGGGAGGCCTGATCTAGACCTGTGTCGCGTGGATGATCCCGAAACTATTATTAGGTATCCTTTAGGTCTTGACTTTTCTTACCAGTGAGCACTTTTCATAGGCAGTGTCTTCTAGTGAGTATGGGAATTTTTATACATACATGTCGTCTCTCCGGGGATGGAAGTCGTGACCTTTCAGTTGTAGACCCAACATTTAATCACTGAGCTACGAGTCAGAATGAGGTGATCGGAGGTGGGAGGAAAGGATTGGTTTCTTTTTGAATCAGTGAATGAAAATGGTGTGTGTGGGGTTGTTTTGTGTATACATCTGGCTTTTGTCTGTTTGTCCACATACGCATAAAGGAACGCATTATTGATGCTATTCATCAGCTCATTCACACTATTTAGTCAATAAAACATTTTTATGACCTCGTTTACCTAGTCGGCAGTGATTGGCGTACTTTAAATACAGCTGATACTGTTTTTTTTTTCTGTTAAGAGGTGGCTTGCAGCTTTCTTACTCGGCTGTACCGGTGTTGACGGCTGACAATTACAAGAGCAGCATTTTGTGAAACAATTGTCAGTAATTTACAGTACTGTATTTTTATACGAGTGTCTGAATCACCTAGAGAAATGTGTATACCTGCTGTGTATCTAGAAGTGCTTAGGATCACTAAAAAGGCTCCGTCTCAGGCCAAGTCTTCTGATTAATGCCTTGTCACTCTCTCTCTTTACTGAATGCACCATTACACAGTGGCATATCAGAGACTGAAGGAATTTTTCAAGCTTCATCCTGAAGACATTGGTTTATAGGTAACTTCCCTCATATTTAAATAGAATGTTTTGAAAAATGTTAAACCCTAAATGCCTATAATGTTGTCCTAGTGCACTTATTGCATCCATGATGTTCATCGGTTCTTGGGGATATTTTGCACGTCCCGCATTCCTAAAGTACTTCAGTGTGCAGATTTAGTAGTAGTGCCTTCCTTTCCTGCGTTCCGTAGTTTGATGGTCTTTAGGCGTTCCTAATAACTTTCTCCACGTCTGCAATTTCATCAGTCTTACATGGTGCTGTTAAGAGGCTCAGACCTCTTCAACAGTTGTCCTCAAAGTTTTCTTAATTAAGGTATACCATAAATTAAGGAAAGATCCTAGACTTCACCTTACGAATCAGACAAAGCAAATGCGAATAGTAATTATGGACAAGGTAGATTATAGGGGATAAATGAACATGTTATTAGATAATAGGGAAAATTACGTGCCCCTTAATGTACAGCAGTATCAAAGTCTAGAAGGTGCAAAATCCTTAACTCGTATATATCACTGTGTTAGTAACTCTTTACTATTTTTTTTATCCTCGTGATTGTGAAGGAACATTGTTATGTTCCTTGAACATGAGGCCTTCCATCACGTTACTTCCAGGTACTGTGTACTCTTTCTTGCTAACATGAGGAGGATGAGACATGCTAAGGACGTCACCTGGACAACCAGCGTCCCTTTATCTAGCTCCAAGAATCTGCTTAAGAGTGCCACGTGCTCAGTGAAGCTACTGGAAGGCAAACTGTAACACTAATGTGTCTTGTTATTTATTCTTGAGTCCTTTTCTCTAACATAGTCAGGAAAAAATAATAAGTTACAATACTGTAGCTGGAAAATAATCTGCACTCAGGAGACGTTTCGGTCCTATTTTAACATTAATGGTCCAGATCGGACCGACACGTCGCCATAAGTTTGTTTCCTAAGTGCCAATTATTTTTGTGTATTGTCAGTAGTTTTAGCAGTATTCATGTGTGTGTGTACTCATCTAATTGTACTCACCTAATTGTGGTTGCAAGGGTCTTCACTGAGTGCTATTGGGTCATCTCTCTCCCTGCTCCATGAGCTTTATCATACCTCATCTTAAAGCTATGTATGGTTCCTGCCTCCACTACCTCACTTGCTAGGCTATTCCACTTCCTGATTACTCTATGACTGAAGAAATACTTCCTAACATCCCTGTGACTCATTTGGGTCTTCAACTTCCAATTGTGACCCCTTTTTTATGTGTCCCATCTCTGGAACATCCTGTCTCTGTCCACCTTGTCTATTCCACGCAGTATTTTGTATGTCGTTATCATGTCTCCCCTAGCTCTCCTGTCCTCCAGTGCCGTCAGGCCGATTTCCCTTATCTTTTCTTCGTAGGACATTCCCCTTAGCTCTGGAACTAACCTTGCGGAACTAATCTGTGTGTGTGTGTGTGTGTGTGTGTGTGTGTGTGTGTGTGTGTGTGTGTGTGTGTGTGTGAAAACCCGTCTCGAACTTCCTAGAGTATTATACTACACTGCTTTTGCTTCAATTTATTTACTGGTTAATTATCATTTGGAAATCACAGTAAAGTTAATGAATCGAAGATCAAGAAAATGATAGAATTGATTAAGAGAAGTTTCAAAACAGAAGCAGCACCAGTGGTTGTGCTTTTCAAATTACTTGTTTCACAGAATAAGCATTCTGTGTTCACAGCGCGTTTCAAGGCAGGAGAGACAACAAAACTGAAAAGTGTGCAGATGTTTTATACTACCATCTCCAGGTACCCGCAAAGGACCAATAAATCATCTATTGGGAATGCCTTGATGCACTTGAATTGTTCTCATTGGAACGGAGAAAGAGAGAGACCTGATAACTAGTACATTCAAGATGTTGAAAGGCTAGATCTCTAACCTGCACACTTCTGTAACAATTTATTAGAGTGAAAGGTACAGGAGAAAGTGTGGAAAAAATCCAATTTAGTGTAGGATGGCCATAGTTGACAATTTGGAATAAACCCACTTTAGTGTAGAATGACCACGGGTATAATTATAGAACACTGTATCAACGTCCGTGGAACTTATTGTAGATATCAGAAATGATGCCAGAATGAAAATAGTTTTCAGAAAGAGGCTGGACAGCGTCTTGCTACAAATGCTGGATCGGCCAGCCTATATGGGCCTGCAGGTCGTTAGTACTGACTGGTTGACCAGGTAGTCAACAGGGAAACCTGGCCCCAGACCGAACTCCGGGAAGGATTGGGGGAAGAGGTAAAAAAAAAAAAACTGCAAACTGCTAATAGTTATTTATGTCTTAGGTATCCACTGACTTACACCAGTGACGGGTCTGTTATATATCTGATTCTAAGGACCATCTCATCAGACCAAATCTAAGTTGAAAAGTAAAAACTGAGAAGATTGTATGAATTACCTACCATCTAACATGTTTTGAGATAAAGAAAATATCAGCTATTCTGCCAGAATGAGAAAGCTATACCTGGCTTCAGTTTCACACATTGAGGACAGGACATTGTTTTTTTTTTCATGGATGGCTGTTGTCTACCATCCTATTATGAGTGTTAATTAAAGTTTGAATTTGTGAATGTGGAGCCTCGAGAGAGTGTGTTGGTGATAAGAATTCGCCGGGAAGATTAGTATGAGAGGTATGTCAGAGGTTTCTGTCGTTACTCGCTGTAAAACGACAACTTCCGGGAAGATCAGGATGAGAGGTATGTCAGAGGTTTCTGTCGTTACTCGCTGTAAAACGACAACTTCCGGGAAGATCAGGATGAGAGGTATGTCAGAGGTTTCTGTCGTTACTCGCTGTAAAACGACAACTTCCGGGAAGATCAGGATGAGAGGTATGTCAGAGGTTTCTGTCGTTACTCGCTGTAAAACGACAACTTCCGGGAAGATCAGTATGAGAGGTATGTCAGAGGTTTCCGTCGTTACTCGCTGTAAAACGACAACTTCCGGGAAGATCAGGATGAGAGGTATGTCAGAGGTTTCTGTCGTTACTCGCTGTAAAACGACAACTTCCGGGAAGATCAGTATGAGAGGTATGTCAGAGGTTTCTGTCGTTACTCGCTGTAAAACAACAACTTCCTTTATCTTGTGAGAGTGAGAGGTGCGTGTGGTCAGCAAGGAATTTTAATTGAATAAAGCGCTGAATTACCTCTTGATGCCAGTGATATGTAAATTTTAAAACATTACTTCCCTTCATCAGCTATCACATTCGCACCTGTTGTGTTGTAGACATCCCTGTCTACAGCAGTGCACGCCTGTAGTTCTTTCCGCATCGCCACCGTAACACAACGGTTCCACCGATCGAGTCATGCGAGATTATTTTAACTTTTTTAATTGTTTTGTTTTGTGCCTGTTGATTTTAGGAGTTTATATATTTTTGTAATAGTTTTAGTTTGCCAGTGTTAGTGTATATTGCTGTATTTAATTTTATATTGGCCAGTTCTTTAAATGACTATGTAGGTGAGTGCGCTTTGTAAATCCTATGACTATTGTATTCCCACTGAGCTAGACTCGTGTCAGGTGTTTTTCTATAATGAATAAACAACAACAACAACAGAAAGAAAACTGCTATTACTTGCTGGAGCGGACCATAAATATTTGGTGAGTGTTGTTGTTGGCAAGCGGAGGTAGACCTGCGAGTTTGCTGTTGGCTGTGGTTTTGGCCTGGTGGTGGGGAGGGGGTGAATCACACGCTGCTTGGCCTTCACTCTCTTATTTGATCTCTTACTTTCATTTATTGATTATATTGACTTCTTGGCTTCAGATTTCATGTACTATCGTTCTAATGTTATATTTTTGTTTCGTTGATCTTCAGTTTTATATAATTTTATATTAATGTTTCTCTCTTTTTACTTTACTATTTTGCTGGCCTGGTCTGGGACCGGGCCACGAGGGGCATTGACCCCTGAAACCATCTTCAAGTTACTCCTTGGAATGTAGGCGAGAAAGATATATAATGTATTGCTAAACTGTGCAAAATGCCTTCCATTAAACCAGAGACGCTGTAAGTACACTGAGAGAGAACTCGATAAATATGAGAAGACAAAGCCTCCGCCACTCTTCCTTCATGTATAAGGGAAATTACCAGCAAACTCCTAGCTGTCTTTAAGAGGAAATATTATAAGCGTTCAAGTCAGTTCCTGATCAGTCGAGCTGTTGCTCATACGTTAGTTTGCGTACAAGTGGCACCAACTGTCCGGTCGACAAGGCCAGCAACCAGGAGGCCAGGTTTGGGACGTTTCCCCGGGAAGGGTGACCCACGTAACCTATCGAGGCTGATAGATTCTCCAGCCACAAATTGAGCAGTACCCTTGAATTTGTAAGCTGTTGACAAGTGTGATAATAGTTTAATAACACACGAAGTGTGTACAGAAGAGATAACGGGGAAAGTGGGCAGATGGAGCTTTAATTTTCTGATAAATAGGAACTACTTCAGAGGTCTTCATACTAAAAAGCACGGTACTCGCTCCATTTCTTTCTTATACTCTGACATAAACACACACAGTTCTCTACCATTCTTGGCAATGCTAGAATTTTGTACGAGTGTGGACATATCAAATCTCCAAAATAAACCAGTGGCTAGCGCGTCGGTCTGAGTTTTATGACTCTCTGATCGCGGGTTCTATCCCCGCCCGTGGTATGGTTTGTTTGCATTCGTGTAATTACGATTTTGTGAGTCAGATCTCCAAGTCATTGTAAACAAGAACTCACGTAATCACAGAAAATATGACGTTTAACGATGACAAATTTCACACCTAATCTTCTATGGAAAAAGATTGAAGAAATAAAATCTGAAAAAGTTTATAAAACACATTCAAACTAATTTAACAGAAGAGGAATCCGAGGGACTTGAGAGTAACAATGTCAGAAGAACCATAAAGATCACAACAGTGTTACTATGACAACCACAAGGAAATTGATAGCTTGCATAACGAGACCTTGACAACAGATGTAAAGTCATTGATTTTCTTTTAAGGTAGGTGAAATTGCAGATCTGGAAAACGTACAGAGGACATTCACTGCCCGTATCAGTTTAGTCAGACACCTAAGCTATTGCGAGTGCGTGTAGTCCCTCAGACCGTACTGGAATACAAGCTAGAAAGATAAATGATAAATACTTGTAATATACTGGAAGAATTTCTTCCAAATTTTCGGACTGAAATTACTTCTTATGAGAGCAGAAGGTTTGACAAAGCATAAAATATTCTCAATGAACAGCAGAGCGCTACCTACCTCAGTAACCGCAATAAGTGTAAATGATCAAAGATTTTCAACACCATCCCATTAAGTATAAAGGGAATTATCAATAGAGTCCCGTCTCACAGGGGGAAGGTCCTTCAGGAAATTTTGATTAACTTGGCTTTGGTACCTATGTAAGAAATACGTGTATGCAGGAATTAAGACACTGGGGATATGTTTCATTTGCCAGAGCGAAACGTATAAGTAAATGTCTTAATACTCGCATATGTATCTTACATTACTTGTCGGTGTAAATCAGAGTTTGAATTATTTGGTACACATTTTAGACTATGTGTTACTATCAACAATAACCTGATGACTCAAGCTAGCAACCATGAAGCTTTGTCCGTGATGGCCCCCACAACCATTAACAGGTTGGTAGGCCTCCTAAGCTACCTTGACCAGCACCTATGTATTAGATGCAAACACTTTCACTGGTGTTCTCCCTGCACCAGGGAACATGGTTTACGGCACAGGGCTTGGTCAGAAATTCGCCTTGCGGCACACATTCACAGAACCAGGCCTGAGGGGTCCCATTGCGGCATGAGACCAGGCCTGAGGTTCTCACTGCGGCACGGGTGTTTAACTATCAGTCTCTCTCTCTCTCTCTCTCTCTCTCTCTCTCTCTCTCTCTCTCTCTCTCTCTCTCTCTCTCTCTCTCTCTCTCTCTCTCTCTCTCTCTCTCTATTTTTTTTTTACACAGGGTATGACAAGGTTAGGTTAAGGATCCCTAGCTTTATTGACAAGCTATTTACAGGTTAAGGATTCCTAACTTTATTGACAAGCTAAGAGCTGTTACCTACATCAGCTCATTTGAAAGCATTTTTATTGTCATGAGACAAACACGTGGGGAGCAGGATGAAGTTAGAGCCATCTGTGCGTCAGCATTTTCATCTGATCAACTGACTTTATCTCGTTGACATCATAATGCTGTACGAATGTGTTCCAGACTCGAGTCATCCTTGGGATAAATGATCTCAGATGAAGTGATGTTCTGGAGAAGGGTACAGCCAGAGTGAAGTTGCTGCTTTCTGCTTGTCTTGTGGTATAGAAGCTTGCTTAACGCTGTCCTCGAAGTGGATCCAAGTGTGGTACTTTGACAATATTGGCCTTGTACATAACAGTAAGACCACCCACATCCCTCCTGTATTGATGGCTCTGCTGAAATGACAGATCTATCTAGGATTTGTCCAGGCGAGAGATGAGACGTCTTGCTCTGTTCTCTACTCTGTCAAGCTGTCGCAGATTAGAGGGGGGAGGGCAGGCAAACCAAGAAAGTGGAACATACTCAAGGTGTGAGCGTACTTGTGCCTCGTACAGAATCTTGCAACTCCTACTGTCAAGCAGATGCGAGATACGGCTGTAAGCTTCCTGGCTGCCTTCTTTGTAAGATTTACAACATGGTTCTTCATGGTCAGTTTGGAGTCAGATTTCACCCCAAGGATATCAACTTCTTCCCCAGATGCCAACACCCTCCCATTCATCCTTACTACTACACCAGTATTACCATCATGGTGCCTAGAGACAATCATCATTTGTGTTTTCTCAGGTGCAGATGTTACTTGCCATCTATTTCCCCAAACTGATAAAGCTGTTAGGTGGTAATTGATGTAGCTTAGAGCAGCTGGCATTTCTCTCTCTCTCTCTCTCTCTCTCTCTCTCTCTCTCTCTCTCTCTCTCTCTCTCTCTCTCTCTCTCTCTCTCTGTCTCTATCTCTCTCTGTCTCTATCTCTCTGTCTGCTGTCTGTCTCTCTCTCTCTCTCTCTCTCTCTCTCTCTCTCTCTCTCTCTCTCTCTCTCTCTCTCTCTCTCTCGTGTGTGGTTGCAGGGGTCGAGTAACAGCTCCTGGCCCCACCTCTTCACTGGCTGCTACTAGGTCACACATCCCGCTCTAGACTGTTCCACTTCCTGACAACTCTGTGACTGAAGAAATACTTCTTAACATCCCTGTGATTCATCTGAGTCCTCAACTTTCAACTGAGACCCCTTGTTGTTGTCCGTCTCTGGAACATCATATCTCTGTCCACCTTGTCGATTCCTCTTAGTATTTTATATGTCGTTATCATATCCCCCCTATTTCTCCTGTCTTCCAGTGTCGTCAGGTCATTTCCCTTAACCTCTCCTCGTAGGACATACTCCTTTAGCTCCGGGACTAGTCTTGTTGCGAACCTTTGGACTTTCTCTAGTTTCCTCATATGCTTGGCTAGGTGTGGGTTCTAAACTGGTGCTGCATAGTGCATACTCCAATATAGGCCTAATGTACACAGTGTACAGAGTCCTGAACGATTCCTTATTAAGATGTCGGAGTGCTGTTCTTAGGTTTGCTAGGCGCCCGTATGCTGCAGCAGTTATTTGGTTGATGTGCGCCTCAGGAGATGTTCCCGGTGTTATACTCACACCAAGATCCTTTTCCTTGAGTGAGGTTTGTAGTCTCTGGTCCCCTAGACTATACTCTGTGGTCTTCTTTGCCCTTCCGAAATCTTCATGACTTTGCACTTGGTGGGGTTGAACTCCAGGAGCCAGTTGCTGGACCAGGCCTGCGGTCTGTCAAGATTCCTTTGTAGTTCTGAGTGGTCTTCATCCGATTGAATTTTTCTCATCACCTGCACATCATCTATGTGTGTGTGTGTGTGTAGGTACTCATAAGTAGTTGCAGGGGTCGAGTCTCAGCTCCTGCTGCTCTGCATGTTAATGTTACGAATCACTCATTGCTGGTGCTGGGGCTTTTGTGGCTTAACTTGCCGGCTAAGCCAGGAGTGTAAATATTGTCCTTTCACTTTCTCTGTTAAACCTGTTAGGTGCGTTCTTGGAGCTAAAGACAGACGGTACCCAGGCTCGTCGTACTGCTCGTTTTAACTGTAAAATACTAAATAAACATTAAATGATTTTGTTAGTATCCTACTTCCTCCATCTCTCCCCATACTGAAGGTTCCCTCTGCCTGCAGATATACCGACAAGTTTAGAGTAAGACACATGTGCATCACTTACCTGGAGTCTACCTGGAGGGTGTCCACCCCCACGGACTAGTCCATGAGTATCTTAATTTACGAAACGTTTCGCATGCATAGCTGGCTTCATCAGTCAAATACAGAGGGCTATATACTGGAGATAGTAGAAGTGGAAAGGTAATTGAAGGTGATAGAGTCCCTCAGCCTTGATAGAAGATGGTCATTGTGCTAGTCTAAACATACTAAAGTGTTGAATATGTCTAAAAACTTTATATACTGGTATTCGATTCAGAGGGGTCATCGCCACCGTAGCCCGGTCCCAGAGCTGGTCTGCCTGATGGCCTGATCAACACACACACACCAAGTAGAGGGTTCCTTCCCTCTCGCTGTGCACTTACCCTTCTTCCTTCAAACTGCATTTTGTTCTCGTTCCACTTGTCATCCTCACGGAGGGTAATAAGTGAAGTCCCTCAAAAATCAATACTAAAGCCACTGTAGTCTCGGGTATATATGAATACCCTGCCTAAGGGTATTAAATCCCATGTTATTTGTTTGCAGAAGACTTGAAATTGTTGAGGCGAATGCAAACGGGAGGAAACTGCCTCCAGGAACATTTAGATAGGTTTGCAGGGGTGGTCAAACTAAAGTCTATCATAGTCTTATCATATTAGTGACATGTGAAATGATTAAAGAATTGTTGATTTTTTATGAACACTCACAATAAAAACCACAAGGCACAATACCGTGACTAGACCATTAACTAGTCACAGTGTGACTAGTTATTGGTCCAAGGTGTCATAAAGTTTCTTTTTTCTGTGTGCGGGTTTTTGTGTACCTAAAGTAAGTGAATCTGACGAACTTGAAATAAAATATAGTATACACTTTACTTTGTTGCAAATAATTCTTACTCTTGTAATATTTCTTTTGCAGTTTGAGACTTAGTCTTAGAGTGATGATCCTCATTTAACAGATACCAATATACATACAATTCATTGAAGAAGAGAGAGAGAGAGAGAGAGAGAGAGAGACCGAAGACGGAGTACAGACTGGTATTAGAGAAATTTCAAAATTCCACTGCCTGACAACTCTATGACTGAAGAAATACTTCCTAACATCCCTTTGACTTATCTGAGTCTTCAGCTTCCAATTGTGACCCCTTGTTTGTGTCCCATCTCTGGAACATCCTCTCTTTGTCCACTTTGTCTATTCTGCGCAGTATTGTGTGTGTGTCTGTTAGTTACCATTTTGTCCTAGGCACATGTCGATTAGACACTAGGCCTCTTGTATATACGAGCGTATATGTATTTGTGTGTGTGTGTGTGTGTGTGTGTGTGTGTGTGTGTGTGTGTGTGTGTGTGTGTGTGTGTGTGTGTGTGTGTGTGTGTGTGTGTGTGTGTGTCTACTTATATTACTCAACTTGGCGATCACCTTCAGGTGTCACTTGAATGAGACTAGTGGCTTGGATGACTTGCTGAGTGCTCATGTGGTTGCTGTGTTGGCGGGGAAGTCAGTAGTGTAAAGGGTTATGTGACTGCTTTGGTGGTGGATAAATCATTTATTGAATGATTTATGGTGTTGGGAAGTCATTGTAGAATATGTGGTTACTATGTAGATGGTTAGGTCAGTCACGAAATGGATTATGTGGGTTTCTTGACATAATTGTGACACGATTCGAGAGTATTACAGTTTCAGCCCAGCCTGGGTTATGATTTTTGTTATGCTGGTTTTACAGTTACGTTAGCTAGTAGATCAGGAAGTTCTTACCTATCACACTTGGATTTTCCTGACAAAATTATGGAGGCCTTGTAAGGAAAACAAAAAATGCTTGTGTAATCTACGCTGATTTTTTTTTACAGAGAGCATTTGACAAATACGACCATGGAGTAATAGATCAGAAAATGAAGATCACAGAGTAGTAGAAAACAGTGAAAGCCAGTCTACCGAGTAAAAATAAAAAAATCTTGTTCGATAACTCAAATCACGGTGCAAGCACCATTAGTTTCTCATCCTCATAGCAGACAGACAAGAACACTTACCACAGCTTCGTGTTATCCTTTGCGGACGATACCAAAATATGAATGAAACTTCCTTCGGTAAAAAATATAAAAAATACGAACAGATGTCATCTAAGTCTTAAGCAGGTAAATGGAAATAGCACGACGTTTAGTCTATCTGGAGTGTGTTCCACGGATCAACGCTTCCTTCGTCCGGGCCCAGACGAGGCCTTCTTGTGGATAGCGTGAGCAACCAGTCTCTTGGTGCTAGCCTCACGAAGTTCAAATTAAGAACCACAGCCCGGCTTATCAGGCACTAACTAAAGGAACTTGTCAGGGTCTCTTGAAGACAGCTAGGAGTCTCAAGGTAATTCCTTATACATTTGATGGGAGACTGTTAAAAAGTTTTGGGACCTTATTCTCTGTGATATATGGCACTATATGCCGAGCTTCTTGCTTTCGTAGGGAGTGATTTTATGTGCAGATTTAGGACCAATCCCTGTAGGATTTTCCAGGTGTAAATTATAATGTTTCTTTCTCGCCCGTGTTCCAGGGAGCATAAGGTCAAGAGACTTTAAACTTTCCCAGTAATTTAGATTCTTTACTGAATGTATCGTGCAGTAAAGGTTATCAGCACATTGTCTAGGTCTGCAGTTTTGCTTGTCTTAAAACTAGAAAGAACAACTGACTGAAAGAGGCCCACATTCTCTTGACATCTCTTGTTTTGAAGGTTCTCGATATCCAATTTATTTTCCTTGCAATTGCAATATCGACACTTGTGATATTTGAATGTGTGATGCCTGACATTATCATTCCTAACCTTCACATTAGGTTTTCGATTTATTGTCTGGTTGTAGTTTTATTCTTTGTTCGAGTTTTTACTTTTTAAAATTTTCCATAATGGATTAACTGTAATTTCCCTGGGGACCTCAAAATGATCACATTTTGCAGAACTCAGGCAGGCCATATCATAGAATGTAAGCAACAGGCAAAAGACTTTGAAATAATTATGTTAGATCTTTAATGTGAAAAAAATACATAAAGCAAATATAGCAAAGGTCAGAAAATGAGATGGTGAATTACCAGAACTTTCAAAGCAAGACAGATGGGTGGTAGAAAGTAACGTTCAATTACGATCAATTTTAGTTGTTCAGATATAGAAAGAATGAAGATGGCGAAATCTGCACTGTATGCAGTACACAGGATGGTCACCCCCCCCCCCCCCCCCCCGTGAGAATGCAAAGAATATGTAAAAGATTTCGGGATAACAATGCTAGCTGACCTATCTTAAGGAAAATAAAAGAGCAAATGCTGTAAAAGCAAGCCAAATGCACGTATGGAAAATGAGAATTCTGAAAACACGATAAATAATGCCAAATGGTGATGTTCTTCAAACTACTTATGTTCTCTTATTTAGAGTATTGCTCAGTGTTAACACCCCCGTTCAAAGCAGGAGAGATAGAGCTGGAGAAAATACAGAGGACCTTTACTGTCTTAGAACCAGTAAAACATTTAAACTACAGGGAATGCTTCAGAGAACTAGAAATGCACTAGCTAGAGAGAAGACGAGAGATTCTTGATAATATGCACATGGATGATACTGGAGGATCTAGTCCAAAATCTGTACCCTACTAAAAGAACGTAGTAGGGAAAAGAGATGTGGGAGGACGTGTAAGACAGACTCAGTCTAAAGCATGGGTTCACGGGGACACTAGGGGAACACTGTGTCAGCATCCTTGAACTAAGACTCGTGATACTACTGGCTGATACCAGAAATAACGTCGGAATGACGATACATTTATTCATTAAGTGGACAGTCGCTGCTCGTGATGACTATGCGGGCCTGCGGGTCGCTAAGGCAACCGAGCAGCTTGACTTTGTGGTCAGCGTGGAAACCTAGCCACAGGCGAGGCTACAATAATAGAAAAGTTCTCGACTCTGGTTGCAGGTGAAGCTAGTTCATTAGTTTGGAGTTACTGGTTGATTTGTGTGATGACAGACTGAACCGCTGGTTGATTATTATGGTGACAGATTGAGTTGCTTGCTGAATAATTTGGTGACAGAGCGGCTGGCAGCATTTCATTAGGGAGAGTCATGTCTGGATAACATTTGCGATATCTGACAGAAGCATAATTTCTGGAGTAATGATTGTCACTTTCTTGTTCGTTCTCTCTCGCTCTTGATTGGTCATCCCGCCTCTTAAATGACTACTCGCCCTGTCTTATTTTTTGGCTCTTCCCACGTCGTTGATTCATTGCTTACCCTCCCGTCATAATACGAAGACAATTTTCAAACCGGGGTAAGTAAGGCTACTAAGTGAGCTCTAAATATTGAACAGCCGTCCTACAGTAAACTCCACAGACTGCGGTGTCCCGAACACTGTACTATCCATATTATGTCTGTGGAAGTAGAGATTCAGTTCCTAGTCCTACTTCCTACACTGCTTTGATCGGCATCACTGATAGCAGGGCATGTCGTATCTAAGTTGTGTATCAAGTTTGTCTCCACTACTGCCTTATGCAAATCATTTTACTGAGGCTCAAGAAACATTTCCTATGTAGTACGTCCCTCTTATTGCAATCTTCCTTCACTTAATTCTTTCTTTGGCGATCCTTGAGGTGAGCTTTTTTTTATTATTAATTTTTTCTTTATTCGGTTTAATCTTAATTCAAATCACGCGGCGGTGTTCTCCTAGTTATATATTCGTACAGTTTGGCTACTTTTCTATCTTCACTTAGTTTTAGTTACTATATTTTCCCTTAGTTTAATCTTTCATTAATTTGTGCGTCATTAATATTGAACTACTGTATGTTTGGCATCGGACAAGCCTGGTCCAGGGCCGGGCTGCGGGAGTACGAACACACTCGAAACCCTTCAAAGGTGTGTGGATATGTGTATGTGGGTATGTCTGTGTGTGCTTTTGTTTTACAAATCAGCCGTCTCCCACCAGGGTAGGGTGACCCCGAAGAAGAAACGCTTTTACCATCACTCCATCACTATCTTGCCAGAGGCGTTGCCGATACTACAGTTCAAAAACTGCAACATTTCTCCACCTCTTCTTCGGAGTACAGACTGTACTTCCCACCAGGAATCAAGTCCGGTTAACCGGTTTCCCTGAATCCCTTCATAAATGTTACCTTTCCTCACACTCCAACAGCACGTCAAGTCAAAAAACCATTTGCTTCTATTCAAGCCCCTCTTCCTCCAACTTTTCCAAGGATAACCCCCAACCCCGCCTTCCTTCCACTACAACCCCCTCAGCTCTCTGGATTATACTGTTTGTGTGTGTGTAAATGTTTTTTTTTTATTATCACTCTGGCCGATTCTCACCAAGGCAGGGCGGCCCGAAAAAGAAAAACTCACCATCATTCACTCCATCACTGTCTTGCCAGAAGGGTGCTTTACACTACAGTTTTTAAACTGCAACATTAACACCCCTCCTTCAGAGTGAAGGCACTGTACTTCCCATCTCCAGGACTCAAGTCCGGCCTGCCGGTTTCCCTGAACCCCTTCATAAATGTTACTTTGCTCACACTCCAACAGCACGTCAAGTATTAAAAACCATTTGTCTCCATTCACTCCTATCAAACACGTTCACGCATGCCTGCTGGAAGTCCAAGCCCCTCGCACACAAAACCTCCTTTACCCCCTCCCTCCAACCTTTCCTAGGCCGACCCCTACCCCGCCTTCCTTCCACTACAGACTGATACACTCTTGAAGTTATTCTGTTTCGCTCCATTCTCTCTACATGTCCGAACCACCTCAACAACCCTTCCTCAGCCCTCTGGACAACAGTTTTGGTAATCCTGCACCTCCTCCTAACTTCCAAACTACGAATTCTCTGCATTATATTCACACCACACATTGCTCTCAGACATGACATCTCCACTGCTTCCAGCCTTCTCCTCGCTGCAACATTCATCACCCATGCTTCACACCCATATAAGAGCGTTGGTAAAACTATACTCTCATACATTCCCCTCTTTGCCTCCAAGGACAAAGTTCTTTGTCTCCACAGACTCCTAAGTGCACCACTCACCCTTTTCCCCTCATCAATTCTATGATTCACATCATCTTTCATAGACCCATCCGCTGACACGTCCACTCCCAAATATCTGAATACATTCACCTCCTCCATACTCTCCCTCCAATCTGATATCCAATCTTTCATCACCTAATCTTTTTGTTATCCTCATAACCTTACTCTTTCCTGTATTCACTTTCAATTTTCTTCTTTTGCACACCCTACCAAATTCATCCACCAATCTCTGCAACTTCTCTTCAGAATCTCCCAAGAGCACAGTGTCATCAGCAAAGAGCAACTGTGACAACTCCCACTTTATGTGTGATTCTTTATCTTTTAACTCCACGCCTCTTGCCAAGACCCTCGCATTTACTTCTCTTACAACCCCATCTATAAATATATTAAACAACCACGGTGACATCACACATCCTTGTCTAAGGCCTACTTTTACTAGGAAATAATTTCCCTCTTTCCTACATACTCTAACTTGAGCCTCACTATCCTCGTAAAAACTCTTCACTGCTTTCAGTAACCTACCTCCTACACCATACACCTGCAACATCTGCCACATTGCCCCCCTATCCACCCTGTCATACGCCTTTCCCAAATCCATAAATGCCACAAAGACCTCTTTAGCCTTATCTAAATACTGTTCACTTATATGTTTCACTGTAAACACCTGGTCCACACACCCCCTACCTTTCCTAAAGCCTCCTTGTTCATCTGCTATCCTATTCTCCGTCTTACTCTTAATTCTTTCAATAATAACTCTACCATACACTTTGCCAGGTATACTCAACAGACTTATCCCCCTATAATTTTTGCACTCTCTTTTATCCCCTTTGCCTTTATACAAAGGAACTATGCATGCTCTCTGCCAATCCCTAGGTACCTTACCCTCTTCCATACATTTATTAAATAATTGCACCAACCACTCCAAAACTATATCCCCACCTGCTTTTAACATTTCTATCTTTATCCCATCAATCCCGGCTGCCTTACCCCCTTTCATTTTACCTACTGCCTCACGAACTTCCCCCACACTCACAACTGGCTCTTCCTCACTCCTACAAGATGTTGTTCCTCCTTGCCCTATACACGAAATCACAGCTTCCCTATCTTCATCAACATTTAACAATTCCTCAAAATATTCCCTCCATCTTCCCAATACCTCTAACTCTCTATTTAATAACTCTCCTCTCCTATTTTTAACTGACAAATCCATTTGTTCTCTAGGCTTTCTTAACTTGTTAATCTCACTCCAAAACTTTTTCTTATTTTCAACAAAATTTGTTGATAACATCTCACCCACTCTCTCATTTGCTCTCTTTTTACATTGCTTCACCACTCTCTTAACCTCTCTCTTTTTCTCCATATACTCTTCCCTCCTTGCATCACTTCTACTTTGTAAAAACTTCTCATATGCTAACTTTTTCTCCCTTACTACTCTCTTCACATCATCATTCCACCAATCACTCCTCTTCCCTCCCGCACCCACTTTCCTGTAACCACAAACTTCTGCTGAACACTCTAACACTACATTTTTAAACCTACCCCATACCTTTTCGACCCCATTGCCTATGCTCTCATTAGCCCATCTATCCTCCAATAGCTGTTTATATCTTACCCTAACTGCCTCCTCTTTTAGTTTATATATATATATATATATATATATATATATATATATATATATATATATATATATATATATATATATATATATATATATTGTGCAAGGAAATGTATAACGTCAAAGTGCTCTGCAAATATCACACTACTACTACTAGTATTTGGGCTTTCATCTGTTTGGTTTTCTCATCTCCTACACTCTTCCCTCCTCCGTTTTCCTCTTTTCCCCTCTTCATCATTATACTCGTGATGACGTGCATTATCCATTAGCCTCTCCAAGGGTTCGGGTTTATTGATTGTCGATAACGTCCTGGTGATGTTGGTGATGCGTTCCAGAGCGCGAACATAAAACCTGCAGAAAGTTATCCCAACTCAAGACAGACGGGGGCGTCCTTACTAGACCCGTTCTTAAGACCGTTCGTTTTCTAACGCATTAAGTGCTTCAATTTCTGTGATATCAGTAATGGATAAATTTAATATTTGTCATTTAGGTTAGGATTTTTTGCCTAAATTATTAAAATTACGTAAATTTGAGCTCCAATAACCAAATTATGTAAACGGGATTGTAAACGTCAGTGAGCGAAGGCAACATGTCAGTGAGCGAAGGCAACATGTCAGTGAGCGAAGGCAACATGTCAGTGAACGAAGGCAACATGTCAGTGAGCGAAGGCAACATGTCAGTGAACGAAGGCAACATGTCAGTGAGCGAAGGCAACATGTCAGTGAGCGAAGGCAACATGTCAGTGAACGAAGGCAACATGTCAGTGAGCGAAGGCAGCATGTCAGTGAACGAAGGCAACATGTCAGTGAGCGAAGGCAACATGTCAGTGAGCGAAGGCAACATGTCAGTGAGCGAAGGCAACATGTCAGTGAACGAAGGCAACATGTCAGTGAGCGAAGGCAACATGTCAGTGAGCGAAGGCAACATGTCAGTGAACGAAGGCAACATGTCAGTGAACGAAGGCAACATGTCAGTGAGCGAAGGCAACATGTCAGTGAGCGAAGGCAACATGTCAGTGAGCGAAGGCAGCATGTCAGTGAACGAAGGCAACATGTCAGTGAGCGAAGGCAACATGTCAGTGAGCGAAGGCAGCATGTCAGTGAACGAAGGCAACATGTCAGTGAGCGAAGGCAACATGTCAGTGAGCGAAGGCAACATGTCAGTGAGCGAAGGCAGCATGTCAGTGAACGAAGGCAACATGTCAGTGAGCGAAGGCAACATGTCAGTGAGCGAAGGCAACATGTCAGTGAGCGAAGGCAGCATGTCAGTGAGCGAAGGCAGCATGTCAGTGAGCGAAGGCAACATGTCAGTGAACGAAGGCAACATGTCAGTGAACGAAGGCAACATGTCAGTGAACGAAGGCAACATGTCAGTGAACGAAGGCAACATGTCAGTGAACGAAGGCAACATGTCAGTGAACGAAGGCAACATGTCAGTGAACGAAGGCAACATGTCAGTGAACGAAGGCAACATGTCAGTGAGCGAAAGCAGCATGTCAGTGAACGAAGGCAACATGTCAGTGAACGAAGGCAACATGTCAGTGAACGAAGGCAACATGTCAGTGAACGAAGGCAACATGTCAGTGAACGAAGGCAACATGTCAGTGAACGAAGGCAACATGTCAGTGAACGAAGGCAACATGTCAGTGAACGAAGGCAACATGTCAGTGAACGAAGGCAACATGTCAGTGAACGAAGGCAACATGTCAGTGAACGAAGGCAGCACGTCAGTGAGGGAAGGCAACATGTCAGTGAACGAAGGCAACATGTCAGTGAACGAAGGCAACATGTCAGTGAACGAAGGCAACATGTCAGTGAGCGAAAGCAGCATGTCAGTGAACGAAGGCAACATGTCAGTGAACGAAGGCAACATGTCAGTGAACGAAGGCAACATGTCAGTGAACGAAGGCAACATGTCAGTGAACGAAGGCAACATGTCAGTGAGCGAAGGCAACATGTCAGTGAACGAAGGCAACATGTCAGTGAACGAAGGCAACATGTCAGTGAACGAAGGCAGCACGTCAGTGAGGGAAGGCAACATGTCAGTGAACGAAGGCAACATGTCAGTGAGCGAAGGCAACATGTCAGTGAACGAAGGCAACATGTCAGTGAGCGAAGGCAACATGTCAGTGAACGAAGGCAACATGTCAGTGAACGAAGGCAACATGTCAGTGAGCGAAGGCAACATGTCAGTGAACGAAGGCAACATGTCAGTGAACGAAGGCAACATGTCAGTGAACGAAGGCAACATGTCAGTGAACGAAGGCAACATGTCAGTGAACGAAGGCAACATGTCAGTGAGCGAAGGCAACATTTCAGTGAGCGAAGGCAACATGTCAGTGAACGAAGGCAACATGTCAGTGAGCGAAGGCAACATTTCAGTGAACGAAGGCAACATGTCAGTGAACGAAGGCAACATGTCAGTGAGCGAAGGCAACATTTCAGTGAACGAAGGCAACATGTCAGTGAGCGAAGGCAGCATGTCAGTGAACGAAGGCAACATGTCAGTGAACGAAGGCAACATTTCAGTGAGCGAAGGCAGCATGTCAGTGAACGAAGGCAACATGTCAGTGAACGAAGGCAGCATGTCAGTGAACGAAGGCAACATTTCAGTGAGCGAAGGCAACATTTCAGTGAACGAAGGCAACATGTCAGTGAACGAAGGCAGCATGTCAGTGAACGAAGGCAACATGTCAGTGAACGAAGGCAACATTTCAGTGAGCGAAGGCAGCATGTCAGTGAACGAAGGCAGCATGTCAGTGAACGAAGGCAACATGTCAGTGAACGAAGGCAACATGTCAGTGAACGAAGGCAACATGTCAGTGAACGAAGGCAACATGTCAGTGAACGAAGGCAACATGTCAGTGAACGAAGGCAACATGTCAGTGAACGAAGGCAGCATGTCAGTGAACGAAGGCAACATGTCAGTGAACGAAGGCAACATGTCAGTGAACGAAGGCAACATGTCAGTGAACGAAGGCAACATGTCAGTGAACGAAGGCAACATGTCAGTGAACGAAGGCAGCATGTCAGTGAACGAAGGCAACATGTCAGTGAACGAAGGCAACATGTCAGTGAACGAAGGCAACATGTCAGTGAACGAAGGCAACATGTCAGTGAACGAAGGCAACATGTCAGTGAACGAAGGCAACATGTCAGTGAACGAAGGCAACATGTCAGTGAACGAAGGCAACATGTCAGTGAACGAAGGCAACATGTCAGTGAACGAAGGCAACATGTCAGTGAACGAAGGCAACATGTCAGTGAGCGAAGGCAACATTTCAGTGAGCGAAGGCAGCATGTCAGTGAACGAAGGCAGCATGTCAGTGAACGAAGGCAGCATGTCAGTGAACGAAGGCAGCATGTCAGTGAACGAAGGCAACATGTCAGTGAACGAAGGCAACATTTCAGTGAGCGAAGGCAGCATGTCAGTGAACGAAGGCAGCATGTCAGTGAACGAAGGCAACATGTCAGTGAACGAAGGCAACATGTCAGTGAACGAAGGCAACATGTCAGTGAGCGAAGGCAACATTTCAGTGAGCGAAGGCAACATGTCAGTGAACGAAGGCAACATGTCAGTGAACGAAGGCAACATGTCAGTGAACGAAGGCAACATGTCAGTGAACGAAGGCAGCATGTCAGTGAACGAAGGCAACATGTCAGTGAACGAAGGCAACATGTCAGTGAACGAAGGCAGCATGTCAGTGAACGAAGGCAACATGTCAGTGAACGAAGGCAACATGTCAGTGAGCGAAGGCAACATGTCAGTGAGCGAAGGCAACATGTCAGTGAACGAAGGCAGCATGTCAGTGAACGAAGGCAACATGTCAGTGAACGAAGGCAACATGTCAGTGAGCGAAGGCAACATGTCAGTGAACGAAGGCAACATGTCAGTGAACGAAGGCAACATGTCAGTGAGCGAAGGCAACATGTCAGTGAACGAAGGCAACATGTCAGTGAACGAAGGCAACATGTCAGTGAACGAAGGCAACATGTCAGTGAACGAAGGCAACATGTCAGTGAACGAAGGCAACATGTCAGTGAACGAAGGCAACATTTCAGTGAGCGAAGGCAACATGTCAGTGAGCGAAGGCAGCATGTCAGTGAGCGAAGGGAGCATGTCAGTGAACAAAGGCAGCATGTCAGTGAACGAAGGCAGCATGTCAGTGAGCGAAGGGAGCATGTCAGTGAACAAAGGCAGCATGTCAGTGAACGAAGGCAGCATGTCAGTGAGCGAAGGCAGCATGTCAGTGAACAAAGGCAGCATGTCAGTGAACGAAGGCAGCATGTCAATGGACGAAGGCAGCATGTCAATGACCTAAGGCAGCATGTCAGTGAGCGAAGGCAACATGTCAGTGAACGAAGGCAACATGTCAGTGAACGAAGGCAACATGTCAGTGAACGAAGGCAACATGTCAGTGAACGAAGGCAGCATGTCAGTGAACGAAGGCAGCATGTCAGTGAACGAAGGCAGCATGTCAGTGAGCGAAGGCAGCATGTCAGTGAGTTTACCTGGAGTTTACCTGGAGAGAGTTCCGGGGGTCAACGCCCCCGCGGCCCGGTCTGTGACCAGGCCTCCTGGTGGATCAGAGCCTGATCAACCAGGCTGTTGCTGCTGGCTGCACGCAAACCAACGTACGAGCCACAGCCCGGCTGGTCAGGAACCGACTTTAGGTGCTTGTCCAGTGCCAGCTTGAAGACTGCCAGGGGTCTGTTGGTAATCCCCCTTATGTATGCTGGGAGGCAGTTGAACAGTCTCGGGCCCCTGACACTTCTTATTGTATGGTCTCTTAACGTGCTAGTGACACCCCTGCTTTTCATTGGGGGGATGTTGCATCGTCTGCCAAGTCTTTTGTTTTCGTAGTGAGTGATTTTCGTGTGCAAGTTCGGTACTAGTCCCTCTAGGATTTTCCAGGTGTATATAATCATGTATCTCTCCCGCCTGCGTTCCAGGGAATACAGGTTCAGGAACCTCAAGCGCTCCCAGTAATTGAGGTGTTTTATCTCCGTTATGCGCGCCGTGAAGGTTCTCTGTACATTTTCTAGGTCAGCAATTTCACCTGCCTTGAAAGGTGCTGTTAGTGTGCAGCAATATTCCAGCCTAGATAGAACAAGTGACCTGAAGAGTGTCATCATGGGCTTGGCCTCCCTAGTTTTGAAGGTTCTCATTATCCATCCTGTCATTTTTCTAGCATATGCGATTGGTACAGTGTTATGGTCCTTGAAGGTGAGATCCTCCGACATGATCACTCCCAGGTCTTTGACGTTGGTGTTTCACTCTATTTTGTGGCCAGAATTTGTTTTGTACTCTGATGAAGATTTAATTTCCTCGTGTTTACCATATCTGAGTAATTGAAATTTCTCATCGTTGAACTTCATATTGTTTTCTGCAGCCCACTGAAAGATTCGGTTGATGTCCGCCTGGAGCCTTGCAGTGTCTGCAGTGGAAGACACTGCCATGCAGATTCGGGTGTCATCTGCAAAGGAAGACACGGTGCTGTGGCTGACATCCTTGTCTATGTCGGATATGAGGATGAGGAACAAGATGGGAGCGAGTACTGTGCCTTGTGAAACAGAGCTTTTCACCGAAGAATATACAAGCGAAGAATATACAAGTGAAGAATATACAAGCGAAGAATATACAAGCGAAGAATATACAAGCGAAGAATATACAAGCGAAGAATATACAAGCGCTGACCGATTTATTTGAGACAGTACGCAGATTGTGTATCTACCGTGTTATGCTTTGTGTTTAATTTGCCATGTTGTGCAAGACAGGTATACAATACCGACAAGATGAAAGTTAAGACACTTGTGCAACATCTGGTTATCTTTATTGTAAACGTTTCGCCATCCAGTGGCTTTATCAATACAAATTCTTGGACATAATTAGAAAACAGAAGAACTATATACAAAAGAAGAGGTAATCAGTCCCTCAGCCTTGGAGGTGGTGTTTACAACACCATGGTTGTAGAGATTCTGAAGCACAGGTAAGGAGACTGGCGCTTATATAGGCGTCAGTGAAGAGAGACATGTAGCAGACGAGGGCATAGTCACTGGTAGGCGGGATTCCCCTCTTCTTTTGTATATAGTTCTTCTGTTTTCTAATTATGTCCAAGACTTTGTATTGATAAAGCCACTGGATGGCGAAACGTTTACAATAAAGATAACCAGATGTTGCACAAGTGTCTTAACTTCAATTTGCCATGTGTAGGACTCGTCCGTCCCAAGTGTAGTCGAGGTTCATGTTGGCAATGTGATAGCAGTATAAACCTTGGTAATAGATACAGACAAATTGATTTAAAAATAAACGTTAGCAAACACTAGGACATGTTTATTGGAAAACGTTTCGGTCCTGGGACCTCGATCACGGTCGTAGGAACGAAACGTTTTCTAATAAATATGTCGTAATGTTTGCTCATGTGTCTTTTTAGACCAGTGTGATACCAATCCATTAAGTAAAACTTTTTAGACCAGTGTGATAGTAATCCATTAAGTGTTTTACTACATAGAAGCCTTTACATTCATCTGAGCATTGCTTCCGTCAAGGGTCCGGCCAGCCGCGCCATGATGGTGTTGTGGTCCAGCGGGCAGCTGAAGAGCCATAACATGGTTAAACAGTAAAACGACACAAGTGCAACTAATGTGACATTTTATTGTGGCAACGCACTTGTGTCCTTTTTACATATTGTCGGTAATTTTTCCGTTGCCTACCGTGGTCCGGTAGGCAACGCTCTCGCCTCACACATTGAGTGTCCGTGGCACAATCGACGACACGGGTGGAAACATTGGGCGTGTTTCCTTAAGCCTATTGTCCCCGTTCACCTAGCAAGCAAGTAGGTACCTGGGTGTTAGTCGACTAGTGTGTGTCGCATCCTGGGGGACAAGATTGAAGGACCCCATTGGAAATAAGACAGCTCTCGATGACTCACTGACTTTCTTGGGTTATCCTACGTGGCTAACCCTCCGGGGCTAAAATTTCGAACAAAATTTCAACTTAAACAGAGAAGCAACAGGGTATCCTAGCCTCAGGCGAGGCTTCCAGGGCAAAGCTTGACATCGGTCGCAGTTACGCCATTGTGTTAGTTATCCATCAAGTGTTGTACTTTGCATGGCAGACTTGATGTTTGTGTTATTTTTCACTACTATACATATATCTAGCGTCGATATTAAAGGTCACTGCCGCAGCCCTTCCTTGCTGCCCGGTCTCATACCAGGCCGCCTGGTTGTTGAAGAATGAGGCACTTGTGTAACATTTTAGAATCTCTCTTGAAACGTTTCGCTAGCCAGTGGCTTCCTCAGTCCAATACAGAGAATAACAGGGTAGGATGAAGAGAAGTATGAGATAATTAGTCCCTCAGCCTGGAGTCGATGTGTTAGCCAGATTGACTAGGTTGTTGGTGTCGGGTGCATGCAGGCCAACGTATGCACCAGCTCGTTAGATCAGGAACTGACGGAACTTATCAGTCAAAAAAACAAGAGCTCTCAGAGAGCAGCGGCAGGTATAGTAGCGAGTCTGTGAGCCTTGTACTTGGAAGTAATACTGACCAGTTGTGAGCAAAACTGATTATCACAGTAGGGAGTGCCGGTGCGAACTTCCGGCACCCGGAATCACACCTGAACGCAGCCACTGTTGTATCGCTCCGCTGCTCAACCGTAGTGGCCTCGATAGTGAAAAAGTCAAGTTTTTATGCAACATTTGCGCTCATGTTAGCGTTCCAGTCAGGCAAGTTGGTCAGTATACAGGTAACCATAAGTCTGTCAGCAAGTAATACATAAATGTTTAGAATTTTGTATAGAATTAATTTAATGATAATTGTCTTTGTAATGTTTTTCCTTCTTAACATCTCGTGATCTTGTTTTGAATTAGACTTACATTTAAAAGTTTGCTTATTATACAATAACGTAAAGATAATATTGTATAATAATCCTGGGTTAAAATGTATTCGTGGCATCAATAAATTGTTTAGAAACTGATCAAATCAGGTGCGAAAAAAAATATTTAAGCATTGATTTTACATGAAACTGAAGCTAAGTCATCAGTGCATAAGTGTTCGCAAAAAAAAAAAAATAATAGATTTCTTGGCTTCGTATATCCTCTCAAGGAAGGTTCCTTGACGTTAGTGAGAGGCTCTTGATCTGGGGAATTGAATTGTCTTCCAGTTCCCTGAATTAAGCCTGAATACCTTCCACATCTTCCCCCCCCTCCCCACAGGCGCTGCATAATCCTACGGGTTTAGCGCTCCCCCTTGTTTATAATAATAATAATTAACTTCATATGTAAAATACAAGTACCAAGCCAAGGTTCTACGAAGAAACTCGTCTGTAAGTACTCAAATTATGTGGTGTATTTTTGCTCTTCATATTATAAAGGGGCATAAATCTAGTGAGAGGTATAGAGCTAGTTGATAATTTATCACCTGTGTCAGGAATATTGACGAGCAACACACAACTTAAACACACTAGAAAGGCAAAAGAGAGAGAAATTCAATCAATTGTCACATTAGTTGCACTTGTGTCCTTTTACTTTACATATTGTCGGTAATTCTACCAACTTTATTACAACTTAAACACACTAGAAAGGCAAAAGAGAGAGAAATTCAATCAATTAATTACTGCATTTGTCTTTTCTCAACGTGTCTGTATATTATACCATTTCCCTTTATACTAGAATGGCGAGGGGGGGGGAGTTGTAAGTGTGTTAGATAAGAGTAAGTGGAGGTAAGTGGATTTTATGGTTTGAGGTGTTGCTGGAGTGTGATCACGGTAACATTTATGAAGGGATTCAGGGAAACTGGTTAGCTGGACTTGAGTCCAAGAGGCTGTGAGTACAGTTCTTGCACTCTGAAGGAGAGGTGGTAATATAGCAGTTTGGAATGTCGTCTGAACTCTGATGTCGGCACTCTTCTGGCAAGAGTGATTGAATAAGTGACAGTGAAAGTGTTTTCCTCTTTATCGTGTCATCCTACCTAGATGGGAGGTGATCGAAGTATTAAAAACTGAGAGAAAGGCATAACTTGAATAAAAATAAAGTGCAGAAAATATCGAAGACTGAAATAGCAACAGTGGATTCAAAATAAACAACGAATATAGGGAAATGCTGGTGTGCAAAAGACTTGGCAAAAACTTGCCAACTAGCGTCATTGCAGCAAGTAATTTGGGTGACTATAAAAGTACGTCAGAATTGAGCAAATTGCCAAGTTACGTCACTAAAGAAAATAGTTTGGGTAGCTTTAAAAGTAGGTTAAGCAGATATAGTAAACGAGGGTGAATGATTTAATCTGACCTGTAGGTCTACTGTAATATTTTTTTTTCACAAATCAGTTTACAGGTTAAGAGCTGTTTCTATCTCATTTCAAAGCCCAGCCCTATCTAATGTATACTACCACCTCCTGAGATGCGACCCACAACGGTCGACTAACATCCAGGTACCTACTTACTGCTAGGTGAACAGGGGCAGCAGGTGTAAGGAAACATGCCCAAAGTTTCCACCCGTGCCGGGGATCGATCTACGGACACTCACAATGTGAGCTGAGTGCGCTGCCAACCGAGCCACTTCTTTGTTATTAAACGAGAGCTGTGTTTCGTTTACAAATAATATTATGGTCTTCAGAGTACGTACTTTCAAGGCATCTCCTGTCTTGAAGGTTCTTGTTGTCAAGTTGACAGACCGCTTGGATTTATACCAAGAGGCAAGAGGTATAAATAACACGTCTCGGTATAAAAACTCAATACATCGTTGATAAAAACCTGGTTAAATTTAGCGGCGTAATTCCATGTTTTAGAATAGACGTACATGACTTGTAAAACATGGTGAAGGATGCCAGTTAATCCCTACATTAGTAATCTGCATACTCTCGAAAGTCGTAGCAAGCGAGTGGATGATAAGTATAAATTGAAAAATATTAATAATGTGTAAAAAATATACGAGACTGAATGCCGGACAATGCATTTAAGTTGGATAAATTCAGCTAAAAAAACGATATACGAAAGCATTGGATTGGCAATAAAAGTTCGAGGAATGTAACAAACGGCCACATAGTTTTCTTGAGGCAAATATATTGGGTAGCTTATAAGAAAGTGGTTTGACAGGGAAATGAATGTAAAGATGTGGGTGTGTAAACCTCCTGTAGTACTCCTTTCTTCTTGTGTTTGTCTGGTGTGAGAGATGGAGGACCATCAGCGTCGTGCAGAGCATCACAAGGGGTATATGAGTACCTCAAGCAAGCTGCTACCCGAGGGGCAGTGAATGAATGAATGAACAAAAGGAAAAGTCCCGGTAGAGGGGTTGAGTTAGGAAGTTTGGGAGGAAATACTTTACGAGATAGGGATAGTGCCACGGCAGAACACTGCTGCCGAGTGATTTTAGGGCTTGTTAGTGAGCTGTAGTGTAGCTGTGACATGGCTAGATTTAGATGCTTGGGTAGTTTCGTTTGAATATTATTATAGGTGCGGGTGCTTGGAGATAATGGAATAGGTTATGTGCATTTCAGTGTTACTTTATATTGTCGTCAAGATACATTATCTTTGTCATGGCGTCGCTAGTTTGTCGAATTGTCACCTAGCATTTCCCCGTTAACCCTGTGATATCTGCCCTGCCATAGAGGTACTCGCTAGTGATGAAGTTCCAACACCTTGTATCAAATATTTACCACAGTGCTTTGTTCTGGATTCGTTGCAGTTTTAAGAAAGTTGTCTTGCCTGTGTGTAAGGTATGAGGAATCGATTGAGGGTTTTGTATTGTCGGCAACAGAGCTTACGGTTCTTATATTCTAGATGTTCTGTAAAGGTAAAGCCAGTAGTTTCCAATTTATAACACTAGTCGCAGAAAACTATAGACCGATAGCGCTGACGTCCCTCATTATCAAAATATTCGAGGATATTAAGAAACAAGGCTGCAAAGCATGTGGAATCTCAACAATTGCACAACTAAGGAGAGTATAAGTTTAGAGCAGGTCGTTCCTTCATCTCACAATTGCATCTCGGACCATTACGACGTGGTATTAGATGCAATGGAGGACTGGCAAAATGCAGATGTGTATACTGACCTTACAGAGACCTTTGACAAGTCTGACCATGCTGTAATAGCTCACAAAATGCGTGCAAAGGAAATAACTAGAAAAGTTGGCAGAGGGATATTTAATTTGCTTAATAGAACCCAAAGTTTAACTGTAAACAGAGTGAAATCGGAGGCTGCCAAAGTGGAAAGCTCTGTCTGCCTTTTCTCTCTCATTCTCATATTCGACTTAGTCATAAATCACAACAAAGTACCATCCTTTGTAGACGATACTAGAATCTGTATGGTGGCATCCACTGACAAGACGGCAAACCTACAAGATGATATAAACAGTCTTCCAAGGGTCCACAGACAACAATATGATGTTGAATGAGGACAAATTTCACTTATTCCTCTACCGAAAGATTGAGAAAATAGAGACAGGAACGGAGTATAAAGCAAACTCGAATCACTAAGTAGAAAGTAAGACTAATATGAAAGACCTTGAAGTGATAATGTCAGAAGATCTCACCTTCAAGGATCACAGTGTCACTATCATAGTCGCAAGAAAAATGATAGGCTGGATAACTGGAACCTTCAGAATAAGGTATGCTAAGTCAGTGATGATACTTTTTAAGTCCATTGTTCTCTCTAGGCTGGAGTACTAATGTATTCTAGCAACTCCTTTCAAGGCAGGTGAAATTGAAGACCTGGAGAATGTGCGGAATGTTTGAAGTCCTTCTATCTGTACTCCTTGGAACTTAGGCGAAAGCTGCATAATCTACACTTGGAAAACTCGAAGGATTAGTCCTAAATCATTGGTCATTGATCATAAACCATTCTCCATGAAAGTACGAGGCTTAACAGACAGTGCAGAATATTCCCAGTGATAAGCATGGTTGCAGTAAGTACACCAAGGGCTGTCCAGTGCAAAATACTCCCAGTGATAAGCATGGTTGCAGTAAGTACACCAAGGGCTGTCTTCAAGAAAGAACTGGACAACTTTCTCAGATCAGTGCCTGATCATTAGGGCTGTAGTGCTTATGCTAGACTTCGTGCTGCTAACACCAACAGTCTGTTGATCATGCCATCCACCGGGAGGCCTGGTCTGGGACCGAGCCGCGAGGGCACTGACACTCTAAACACTCCCCAAGCAGTCTTTCTAATATAAGTGTGATAACAGCTTGAAAACCATATTTGTCTTAGTGATATCCAAGGCTTGCATGAGTTGAATGAGCTGAATGCTGTGTGAGATAGTGTTGCAATCAGGACTATCATATTTTAGGAGTAAGGCAAGTCATGATTAGGATGGGTTAAAATCAGATACTGGTCTGAGGTGAGCGTCGGCATTTAGGCAACAATGAGTGGTGACTGTGAGACACGTATGTACTTCGTGGTCTCAATACAATTGAAGTGTAGGTGAATCCAGTGAAAAGTAGGGGTGTCATAGACAATGCTAGAGAACACTGTTAACAATCGTAAAATAAGGCTGTTTAACCTTTTGGGATATACCATTCGTCACTGTGACAAAACACACTTGAAACCACCCAAAGTAATCGGGCCACTTGACCTTTCTTAGTCTTTCTTCCTACCTACCCATAACCTTTTTCACTGCTCTATCCTACCCCATTCCCTTTCCTTCTCCATTCTTAACATCACTCTCATAGCCTAGCAAATACATATACATTTACTATATTATAAATATTGATGGAATTTAGGCAAAAGTTTTCAAGGACAAACTGGACTAGTACCTGTAACTAGTGTTAGATTGCCCTGTAGGTCTACCAGTCGTTGGCAGCAGCCACATGATTGACTAGGAAGTTGAAAACTTTGTCATTTGAGAGTTGAATAACTCTGGCAACTTGTCCATTATGTCACAGGTGTTACTGGTGGTTTAGATGATAACCTTTTCAGCGGTAGACGATTCCAAAAAGATACTGGACCATTACTTGTAGAAGATTTCTCAACGATGTTGAAACGCTATGTAGGTCTGCTGGCCACTAGTAGCAACAGACTGGTTAACCAGGTATTCAGCAAAGTCGAGCCGAAACTGTCAGTGTAGAAGAACCTTTGAAACCTGGAGTCTACCTGCAAACGATTTCGGGAGTCACCGCTCCCGCGTCCTGTCTCAAACCAGGTCTTCCAGTTGTTAGTCTGGTCGGCTAGGATGATGGTACTAACAGTCTCAGGTATGACCAAGTTTTAGACCAGGTCTCATGATAGACGGTCTGATCAATCGAGCTTTGGTGCTAGCAGCTCTCAGTCCGGCTGGTCGCAAATAGTTCACAGAATTTTGTCAGAGCTTCTCCTTTAAGACAGCCATGAGTCTGTTGATAATTAGATATTCCCGAAGGAGCATCTTTAGGTTTTTCGTTTGTTTATAACTTATTTAGATTATGGTGTTTTAGACCTCATTAAGATTATGCTGCTCATTTGTGGTTTCCGTCCTATTACAAAATGGACACAATGCGCTCAAAAATATATATCGAGGGACGACAAAGTTTATTACTTGTAATAAAAACCTTATCTGTATTAAGATGACACCTTTTGGGTTTAGGCTGCTTAGGTGCAAATTTTCTATTTAACCAGTTTTTTTTTTTTTTTTAAGAATTTGGAAAATTAAAATACTGATTTTCATGCAGCTTTCAACGCTGATAAATTAAGGATGCAACTTTTGAGCAGCTTCAAACTTGGTGCTGGCATATTTTTGCATATTGGTCTCAGCACAATAACGAAGTCTGGTTGGCTTTAAACTTGAAAAGTTGTTATTTCTTAGCGTAAGGTCTGAATTGTTTTTGGGGCTGTGTAGGTGCTAATTTGAATAAATCGCGATATTACTCTCCCAGGGATAACTGGTGACTGTCTCTCTTGATTGTCTACAAAACTTCCGTGCTAATGTTTAACTCTTGCTGCACTCTATAACTTTTGCGTACAGCAAGGTAGGGAGGGTAGAAGGTATGGGATACGGGGATGCCTGTCTCGGATTGCACGGTAACCTTTACAAGTCTATAATTATTAGTGTTTGACCGGGTTCATCTCTAGTCTTGTTGTATCATACATGTGCACACAATTACGTTCATTGATAAGTAAGACATGTGCAACAGTTAGGTATCTTTATTCCGAAACGTTTCACCTACACAGGTTTCTTTAGTCGAGTGTTTCGGGATAATGATGCCTATCTGTTGCGCATGTCTTACCAATTTGTCGGTATTGTATGTTATCGTCATATTCACACGATTACGTTCGCACATACGCATACTTACGATCACGTAAAGTGCCGAGAATTGAGCATAATTGGAATAGTATGTATCTACCTGTTGTGTGCGTAGTGTCTTGTTGGTAATAATACCAGGGATTATTGCCTACGAAGAGTGTCATCAGTATGAACTATGGTGGCGCTTGCCCGCCACTTACATATTACCATTGAAAAAACTCGCTGCGAGTACTAGTACGCCTTAAAATAACGATGCATTCCGTGTACTGCGTTAAGTGATGGATCCCTCTCGGGTGAATCTGCAACCCGTGTACTCCCGTAATGAGTGATGATGGAGCCTTCTCTGGTGTATCTGCATCCCGTGTACTCAGGTGTTGTGTGGTTGATCCCTCTTGGATGTTTCTGCAGCTCTTGTTGGCTGCTTGATCCCCGTCACTCAAGACTCATTCTCCCCTCCCTACAATAATATTGACTTTGATAAAAGTTTTTAATGAGGCTTGAGTGGTGAAGGAGGAGTGTTCTGCAGAGTAAATTTACGGCCCTTCATGTAAGCCACGGAAATGTTACTATGCATTATGTCTCGAGCAATTATTAAGAGGTTTGCAAGGTATTGGTATGTATTTTCTCAAAATCAGCACACAAATTCCTTATACGAGTTGGATGCTTGGTGGACGGTGGAAGAAAAACATACCAGTGAAAATAGGAGCGCCATAAGTGCATCAGGAGATAACGTAATAAAAGCTTTTCAACACCTTTATTTATAGGGAAAAATTGCCAACAGGAAACCGCCGGTGGTGTAGCAAGTATACTTAAAGATATAGTTTTTTTCACTAAGGTATTTGAGGAGGTAGATCATGGTAACGAATATGATATTGTGTATATGGACTTCAGTAAGGCTTTTGACAGGGTCCCACATCAGAGACTATTGAGGAAAATTAAAGCACATGGAATAGGAGGAGAAATTTTTTCCTGGATAGAGGCATGGTTGACAAATAGGCAGCAGAGAGTTTGCATAAATGGGGAGAAATCAGAGTGGGGAAGCGTCACGAGCGGTGTTCCACAGGGGTCAGTGTTGGGCCCCCTGCTGTTCACAATCTACATAAACGACATAGATGAGGGCATAAAGAGCGACATCGGCAAGTTTGCCGATGACACCAAAATAGGCCGTCGAATTCATTCTGACGAGGACATTCGAGCACTCCAGGAAGATTTGAATAGACTGATGCAGTGGTCGGAGAAGTGGCAGATGCAGTTTAATATAGACAAATGCAAAGTTCTAAATGTTGGACAGGACAATAACCATGCCACATATAAACTAAATAATGTAGATCTTAATATTACGGATTGCGAAAAAGATTTAGGAGTTCTGGTTAGCAGTAATCTGAAACCAAGACAACAGTGCATAAGTGTTCGCAATAAAGCTAATAGAATCCTTGGCTTCATATCAAGAAGCATAAATAATAGGAGTCCTCAGGTTGTTCTTCAACTCTATACATCCTTGGTTAGGCCTCATTTAGATTATGGTGCACAGTTTTGGTCACCGTATTACAGAATGGATATAAATTCTCTGGAAAATGTACAAAGGAGGATGACAAAGATGATCCCATGTATCAGAAACCTTCCCTATGAGGATAGACTAAGGGCCCTGAAACTGCACTCTCTAGAAAGACGTAGAATTAGGGGGGATATGATTGAGGTTTATAAGTGGAAGACAGGAATAAATAAAGGGGATGTAAATAGTGTGCTGATAATATCTAGCCTAGACAGGACTCGCAGCAATGGTTTTAAGTTGGAAAAATTCAGATTCAGGAGGGATATAGGAAAGTACTGGTTTGGTAATAGAGTTGTGGATGAGTGGAACAAACTCCCAAGTACCGTTATAGAGGCCAGAACGTTGTGTAGCTTTAAAAATAGGTTGGATAAATACATGAGTAGATGTGGGTGGGTGTGAGTTAGACCTGATAGCTTGTGCTAACGGGTCGGTTGCCGTGTTCCTCCCTTGAGTCAATGTGACCTGACCTGACTAGGTTGGGTGCATTGGCTTAAGCCGGTAGGGACTTGGACCTGCCTCGCATGGGCCAGTAGGCCTTCTGCAGTGTTCCTTCGTTCTTATGTTCTTATGTTAACTAAATAACGGTAAAGGGCCTAAGAGTTTTCGTCACCACCTGTACTGTATTAGAGGAATTACCTACATATTCGTAACTGTTTTCAAGAGGAGTTGGTTAATGTCAGTTCCTGATCAACTGGTTGGCATTGGTGGTGGTGTCATACTGCATGCAGTGAACATTAACAGCCAGTTTGGCCTGACCTGGCCAAGCTGGCTGCTGGCATCGCTTTCTTTATTCCTAAGAGGTAATAAAGAAAGTGTCTGCAGATGAAAGGCATCTTAACCAATGATTCTGACATTTTTATCTCTAGGAAGACTATAATCCTCGCTCTAGTTGTTTATTTTATAGAACAGCCTACTGCAGTTCTGATTGTTCAATCAGCCTTCTGCATTTATTTTAATGATTCTAATAGCATTCTGTAGTTTTGATGGTCAGAATAGCCTACTGCAGTGTTTTGATGGTCAGAATAAGGCTACTGTAATTTTGTTTTGATGGACAGAATAAGTCTATTGCAGTTTTTTAGGATAGCCTTCTGCAATTGTTTTGATGGTTAATAACCTGCCAGTTAGTTTTTGGGTTAAAACAACTTACTGCAGGCGTTTTGATGGTTAAAATATCCTACTGCAATTGTTTTGATGGTTAGAATAACTTATTTCGGTTATTTTTATGGTTAGAACATTTTATAGATACTTTGATAAAGCAGCCATGTGAAGTTTAATGGTTAAACCGCCTGTTGTAGTTAGAGCAGCCTGCTGTAGTTATTTTATGGTTAGTGAAGCTTGCGTAGTTATTTTGATGGTTTTAAAGCAGACTTTCGTTGTTATTTGAGTGTCATAAGTGAACGGCAATGAGTGGGCGACAAGTCACACAGCGTAACTTGATCTTTTAACACCTGGCCCGTCCTTCACTCTCCTCTCCCCTCGCTTCTCTCATTTCTATCTTGCTCTTTTTTTTTTTATTCCTACTCTGCCTCGTCGTCTTCTGTCATTTTTACTTTGCTTCTCCCTCCCACACCTTCACTCCTTCCCAATCAAGGGGTACAGCCTCAGCTCGTCTTCATGGACCTTACCTGCTAAGGTCCATGGACCTTATGATAATTGTAAAAACATTGGGGTATGTTAGTGTGCAAAAGTTTGTCGATTTTCTAAACCATTTACGTAACTCTTAACAGTAATATTACAGTAGCTCTAGAATTACAACAAACTCTTGAAATTCAGATAGCTTTGAAATAGGTTTTACATAATGTTTTGACTCATAACGTTTTGACGTTATTAGTAAAAAAAAGGTTTACACAGTTTACATGTAACTAACTATAAGTTTGGTGTGGTACTGAGGAAAACGTTTATGTTGCACGTAACATGCGGGCGGCTTTGCAACTTAATCTATTTGATGCTGGGGGTGTTCAGGCAGCTTAGAGGTCGTTGCTGGGATATTTGACAACAAGGACATTTGGAGCAGGAACAGGGATAGACTGTTGAAATTACTACTAACAAGGTTATGCAAATGAAAGATTCAGGGATGTTAAGAAATAATTTAATCTCGGAAAGAGAGAAAACGAAAGTAGTTGGATGGGGAAGTGGTAGTTTCAAGCGTAGGTATGATAAGATTCAAGATGCTGAAGACTAATAATGCTTCTGGACGTAGAATTTGACTCCTGGAAGACTCATGATTTGTTCATTTTTAATATTTGATTGTACATTATCATTGATTATTATCAATGATAATGTGAGATTAGTTTCTGCTAACTTATAAACAATAAGCAACTGTAACATCAAGTTAAAAGAAAGGTGACACGCTACATTTAGAGATTAAGGAAATACATTAATTTAAAATACAGGGAAATTAATTGTTCGTGATGTAGCATTACGAAACTAAATGTATTTTGAAATAAGTTTTATATCCTAATACGTACTTAGTCATGGATTTAAATTTATATTTAAAATTTAATAGTTACAATGGTGATGGAAATCTGCTAGAAATTATTGAAACTTCCTAAACCAACACAAACCTTGTCAAAGACGAGAAAAAAAAAATTAATTGGTTTAAATCTGCCAACTATGATGTAGAGCATGATGTCTGTTCTACTTGACTCGGAAGAGTGAGTAGAGTGCAAAGGGGTGTGTGTCCTGCAGGTGCAGCTATATATTGTTCACGCTTTTTATTAACCGGAAATTTCGCGCCCACAGTAGACTTGACGAAATATCGCTAATAAAAGTATGCACTGTGTTTGGGCGAAATGTTTTGGGTAATAAAGGTGTCCACTCTTTGGAGGGAAACGTTGGGGTTAGTAAAAGTATCGATTTTATGGGGGACACGGTTGATTAATAAAAGTATCCACGGCATCCAAGTGTTGGTAGGTACGTACCAACAGTGATGGTGGCAATGCTGTTTCTGAAGTCTGTTGCAAGTGTCATCGGGGCGATGACACTTGCAACCGGCCTCCTGGTCGATGACCTAATTAGTCTGGCTGATAGTGCCCCACCACTCACACCAAAGCAGGTACACTACCGCACGGATTATCAGGAAGGAACTGGTAGATAAAGCCGGGTTTTCTACCAATGGCGCTGAGACTTGCTCACAGCTACCTGCTATCCGGCCTCACTTCGTGACAGTAATAATCGCAAGAGGTTCCCAATGTTTATTTCTTAACGCTTCATGTAAACTTATTTTCTTATATGTTAGCCTATATAAACTTATGAAAACGTATATTTAAATGAAAAATTTTCAAATAAAAAGAAGGGCTGCAATAGTTCTGAGAACGAGGTGGCCGAGCGTGACCATGAAACGTTCCAATTTGCACGATTATTACTGGAGGGCGCAAGGATGGTTGCTGCCTGAGATACTGTATATGGCTTCTCTCTATATATGGGGTGTGTCGGAGGCTGCTGATGACTTATTAAACACGCACTCTGAGCAATTGTCTCGTCGCGTCTACTAGCTCTTAAATTAAAATCTAACGGGTAAATATACATCGAAACATGTTAAGTACTGATTGAGTGGTAGTGGTTTGTTAGAAGAAATGGTCATCATATGACAACCAGCTAACTGAAGTTTTTGGCTATTTGACAGAGGCCTTCCGCTGGCTCCCTGGTGTAACCTGTATAAAAGAAGTGTACATAGCAAGGATAAGGAGAGTCGGGAGAGATGATGAATCGCCGTCGTGAGGTATGAACCTCTCAGGTCAGGGGGGCGGTGTATGTTGAGAAGCGTGTGATCCTGAGCTCCTGTCAACCGGAAACTTACGTGGTGTCTGCGTTACGAATTAGAGCTAACTCAAGGAATTTTCTGTCCCATTTCATTGAATAACGTTGCTCGCTCTGGCCCAATCCATGTGGTGTGAAGGCGCTGTTGATGTTACTGCTAGTCGCCCGCAGGCTTACATTACCATCACAACCTGTCTGATTATTCACTTGTAGGAGATAGTGGTTCAGGTCCTTTAAACCTCTGTATTTGCTTTACTGGTTGACTCCTATATATTGTGATATACCTACTTACCAAAGTAATGTCTTATACCACTTTAGTTTAGAACAGGGCGCCCCTGGCTCCACAACTAGACCATAACGACGTAGTTATAAACGCACTGGAAAACAAGCTAAATTTCAAAGTAATATACACAGACTGTGAAGCCTTCGACAGTTATCATGGTGTCATAATACATTAAAAGCGTGCGAATGGGGTAACTGGAATACGTAATATGAAAAGCACGAGAACAATTTCCGCACTTTCTTGTTTACCTGTAGAGTGTAGACAGTTCGGAGGGTCACTGTTCTCACCACCCGGTCCTAGACCAGGCTGTTCAACACCCACCCTTAAATATAAGGATAATTACAAATAGGGCATTTAATGAGTTCCTGCAAACAGTTCCAGGCTGTGGCTTTTACGGTGGGCTGCATGTTGTAAGCACAAGCAGCCACAAGGACTGGAAGGAAAACTGACCCCAGACCAGTCTGCGAGGGCAAGGGAAAAACTGGAAACGTGTCCTAGGTGCGCATTCAACCAAGAAGCTTGGTATGAAACAGGGCCGCGGGAGCCAGGATCCCCGCAGCCATCAACAGGTAATTAACAGGTGGTGTTTATCGTTGGGATGGAGGTTAAACGTTTGTACTTGGGTGTCGGTAAGTACACCTACACATACATGCATATGCAGTGGTCGCATGCTGGCGGAGCAACTTCATCGGTAGAGTACCGTCTACCACCAGTTTGCTTATTCCAGGAATTTCCTTTTACTGTACATGGTTTCCTTCTTGTGAAAAGATTTTCTTCATTGTACGTTTCTTCTATTAGTAGTTTATCTATCATATTAAAGTGTTTTTATTGGGAAAATAATTGATCTAAATGGTGTCTGCTTGTTCGTAGTGGCATAAATACGACCAAATTTGAAACTTTTTCGATATTCGTAGTAGAATTTTAAGCTAGTTTTCCATGTGATCTGATCAGCCAGGATATTGCTGAGCGCATCTAGGAGGCTAATATAGTCATCACAACCTAACTGATCAGGTATCCTTTACAGGAACATACCAAGTTCCTTCTTGAAGACCATAGCTCTGGCAGTATTGTTTTCTGATTAAAAAATGAAGAGTGTGGAGCTTGGATGTTGACAGTGCTCTCCAATGAATAACACAGATTAAGTGGACACCTTAATTAACCACAGCGTTTCGCCCAAACACTGGCCGTTATCAAGTTTGACCGACTTCAAAATGTTCATCTTGTAAGCGAAACGTTGTCGATAATTAAAGAATCTACTGCATTTAAAGTACCGTTTTTCAGTTCCGGAATTTTCTAATTGTGTTTGTGATTTATGCTCAACTATTTTTTCCTTTGTATCTCTCGCTCTAGTAAGATGTCAGTTTCGTGTGAAGATTAGGAGCCTTTAGAGTATTTTCAACGTCAGTATTATAAGATACTTTGTCGAACTTCCAGAGAGTACGATAAGGCCAGGTAACCAACCCAGGACATCGATCCAAGACTGAGCCGCAGGTGTAGTGCAGGCTCAGACTCATTAGTAAAATAAAAGAAAAAGAAGACTGACTACAAAACCCATCACCTTCTCGTGCTTATTTGGAAGTGGTGGATCATGTTGTGGTAAGAGGAGTCACACCAGTTTGCTGCTTGTGCGTGCCATTTAATGAGAAGGTAGTCGCTATCAGAAGACCCCCACACTCCCAGGTGTACTCCAAGTAGGTATATGCGGGGGTCAAGTGATGACTCTTGGCCCCATCTGTTAAGCTTCACTGACCGGCATCGCAGGTCTACTTATGACAAGCTCTGGTCAGGGTTTTACTCTGATAGACCAACAACATTACCAGCCACGAGCAGAAGCGATCACTATTCTTCTAGGAAACGATTAATTGCAATTCATTTAGTATTCCATAAAAGTTTTGAAGTGTGTGTAGTTGAATTCTTTTAAAGTCACTGCACGCACGCGCGCGCACAATATATAATAAAGCATGAAAGAAAATAAGACTCCTCAGCTTTACACCTGACTGATACCAGAGAGTATCCTCAACCAATGCTCTTCCTCTTTTACACATCTTTAATGCTTCATTAATTCTTGCTAGTACTATCTTTACCCGTTTCCAATTATCCTAATTAGCATCGATGTATGTACATTCATCAGTTTCATATTATCCTTCGTAAGCAAAAGTTTACCCCACGTGTTCTGCTAAATTTCCGAGTTTACCAAAAATATTAGGTAAAATTAACTTTCTTTTAGCTTTTGGAGGAGTTAAATTGGTCTTCTCGGACACTGTGTAAGGCTTTAAGTTTTACGCAGGAAATTGGAGGAAATGTTGAGATAGTGCCGATGATATTACCCTTTGAAAATTACAAAAATTAATGTTTTTCTGAAGATAGATATTTAGTAGATCAAGATCACTTCTCCAAGCAACGCAGTGTTTGTACGGTAGTGTGTGTTCCACTCTGAACCCATGAATTTTAGCTAACAAAAACAAACATTTTAGCTGGCATTCATTTTGTCAAACATCAGTAGCACGTGAAGCAGGAGTAACATCATCAGCACTCGCTTCCCAAATGTATATGCAGGCGGATTATGTAAAATTAAACGTTAAAAAATAACGAGGTGCAGCTCATTATGTACACAGTAAATGCGTGACCTGAGAGATGCGTGCCGCACAGTAGTGTACTCTGTCAATACTCTGTATGACTCAAGCTAACAAGTGGAGATTACTTTACACTCCAAACATGTGGGATTCAGGATTTTCACGATTAGTCACTTGTAAATAATAGTAGCGTTAGATGTTTTTGTAGAGAAGCAGATCAACCAGGCTGTAATGGATATGTGGGTCAACGGGCCTTCAGCAGCAACAGCCTGGTTGACCAGGCAAGCACCAGGCTAGCCTGGCTCATGGCAGGGCCCCGAGAGTAGTGAGACACATGCAGCTCATCGAAGGTATATGCCTGGTAAATTTAGTTACAGGTATATGGGAGAATAGATAGCTAAAAGTAACAGCCATATTGATCAGATAGACAGTGGTGGTAAAGATTACAACTCCACTTAGGCTGTAGATAGCACTTCACAGTAGTGGTGGTAAAAACCACTACACAACAGTACGGTTACGGGTAGTAGCTCATTCCTGTGGGGTAGCACTTGACAGTGGATCTAAAGACCATAGCACACTAGAGAGGCTATAGGTAGCACTTCACAGGGAAGGTAGAAACAACATAATAGTACAGTTACAAGTAGCACATCATTAAGTGAGGTGGTACTTAACAGTGGTGGTAAAGACCACAACACTCAGGTGAAGCTACGAGTAGTATCTGACTACGGTGAGACTCCAGGTAGCACCTCGCTACGGTAAGACTCCAGGTAGCACTTCGCTACGGTGAGGCTCCAGGTAGCAAGCACCTCGCTATGGTGAGGCTCCAGGTAGCAAACACCTCGCTACGGTGAGGCAGCCAGCGATCTGGGAAGAAATACCATCCGACCCGCCAGGGGTCTGCCCGAGCAGTGTCTAATTAAACTGTATCAACTAAACCAAGAGGAATGTAGGTATTTACTTCTTCATAGCAGCCTCACATACTTAGAAGAGAGGATATAGTTTGAGCATCTTCTGCTCGTAATTTTCGTAGGTGAGAGAATGCCTAGTATTCTATCTATGGTAGAAAGAAACATGGTACAGACCAGGCCTCTATTAAAGAGTACGTTTCGTTCTGGGTAGAATTAATAAATCTCTACCCTAGTGCATTTTTACCATACTTGTCGGCAATACCTGCCATCCCACACGCCTAGTATTTTGATAAAATAAAATGCAAACACTGGGACATTTTCTGGGAAACGTTTTGATCCTGAGACCAGGGTCGTTCCAAGTTCCAAAGACCGAAACGTTTCCAGTAAAATGTTCTAGTGTTTGCATTTTTTTTTTTTTTTGGTCTTTCCAATTACTTATCGGTATCACATGGCATCTTGACGAATCCTTATATTGCTGCCAGTAGGTTGGTAGCGGTGTTATAAACAGCGTTTGGTTCGAGTTTCAAATGCTAAGAATGCGTTCGAGTTTCAGATGCTAGGAATGCAAGTACTTTTGTTTGCTCCGTCTTCCTTTCACTCCTCTTCCCCCTCCCACGTATCGGATGCTGTTTATTCTATAATGAGGACGTGACAATGCGGGCAGTATTTGTTAGTTGTATTGTGCAGTCCATTACGAACGTTTCGAAGTTGTCAACATCATTTACCAGCAGATATCAGAAATATGGTCGGAACAAATATCGAAGTCGTCGAGAGAAAACTGAATCACTGCCTCTGCCAGTGCGAAAAAAGTGAGGAAGTGTAATATAGATCCAGTGAAAAGCAGGGAAGGATGTGTCCACAGGCACCAGAGGACGCTGTGTTAATATCTATGGACCTCAACTTTTCAGCCTGTCAGCTGATATCAGAAACAATGCCCAGACAATCACCAGGAAGGCCTGGCCCCAGGCCAGACCGCAAAAGTAGAAAAAAACTTTTGAAATTGAAATAGGTCACAGTTAAATCACAGGTATAAAACCAAAACCTTTCAACACACTCCCTTCGTACATAAGGAAAATTATGAGCAATCCTTTGTGATATACGGTGCTTGGCTGTTTTCAAGAGGGAACTTTAATTCATGTCAGATTCTGATCAGTTGGGCTGTGGTACCTGCGTTGAACTTCCTGCGTTTAGCATCAGCAGCGGTATTAATCAGACCTCTTAACTGGGAAGCCTAGTCTAGGACCGGGTCGTGAAAGCATTGACCCCTGGAACTGTCAACAGGCCTTCTGGTCTGTTGACCAGGTTATGGTGACTATATGGGCCAGCGAACCGTTGAGAAAATCAACCTGGTTGAATAAGCAATCAGTAAGGAAGCCTGTCTACAGGTCGGGTAAAAAAACCCTCGAGATCGTTCTCCGATAAATCACAGGATGGGTTATTACCTTTCTTATGTTGCTCTCCATGGAAGACATTTATCTTCGAACATTTACAAATAAGAATTTCCAGAGTGCAGTAGTATATCCAGGACTTTTTATTTCGTTGGGTGAAGGCAGGGCCAAAGACGTAGTTATGATTCTGTTTCGGCAGGTGTGCGCGAGGAAGTTGTAGTGTTGTAAAGAAACTTCTTCCGTGTTGGAGCCCCACACACTGCTTTGTTAGTCTTGCTGTTGTCTATGTATGGTAGATGTCAGACAGATAGTCGTAAATATTTTTTTTTTAAAGATGCATTAAACTTTGTGATATCGCATTAATGGCAGCATCTTCTCTCTTACCATGTTGCTGTAAAAACCGATGAACGTGAGAGAAGTAGGTTTAAAGTAGATAGCAATCATCCAAGGAGGGACAATCTTCCAAGGAAGCACAACCCACCTGCCGTACAAGTAAAATGAAAATTTATTTTCCACTGTGACAGGTTTGCTGCACTTCAATTTTTGGTAGGTAAGACACACAGGAAATAGTTAGGCAACTTTATTCCGAAACGTTTCGCCTACACAGTAGGCTAGGCAACTTTATTCCGAAACGTTTCGCCTACACAGTAGGCTTCTTCAGTCGAATACAGAAAGTAGGCAGGAACAGTAGAGATGTGAAGACGATGTAATCAGTCCATCACCCTTGAAGTCGTAGATATGAGGTTGTCAGTCCCTCAGCCTGGAGAAGTTCAGTTCCATAGTGGGGTGATAGAGGCTAGGACCTTGGGTAGCTTTAAGAAGAGACTGGACAAATATATGAGTGGGAGGGCCTGGGTTTGATTGGTGTCATGGGGTACGGGAGTTATTTCTTGGGTAGCTTTAGGTAGAGATCGTTTTGATAAGGACCTGCCTCGTATGGGCCAGTAGGCCTTCTGCAGTGTGAAGATCGAGACACTTATGCAGCACATGGGAATTTTTATTCAGGAAACGTTTCGCCACACAGTGGCTTCATCAGTCCAATACAAAGAGGAAGGCGTAAGGAGAGGAGGAGTATGAGGTAATCAGTCCCTCGGCCTGGAGTCGATGTGTTCAGTCCATCAATCTTGTAGAATGTACAGCATAGGGCCGTAGACGTGGCTTATATACTGTAGTGAGGTGAGGTGAAGCAGGCGGAGGCGGGGTCATAGTGGTACCATCCACTAGTCGAAGTAGGTCTTCGTCCAAAGGTTGAACAAGTGTTGAAGAATTCTTTGTAACAAGATCCCATGATGCTGCAGTGTCTGACAGTTGTGATGAATGGTTTGAAAAACCGACAAGTTGAAGATCGAGACACTTATGCAGCACATGGGAATTTTTATTCAGGAAACGTTTCACCACACAGTGGCTTCATCAGTCCAATACAAAGAGGAAGGCGTAAGGAGAGGAGGAGTATGAGGTAATCAGTCCCTCGGCCTAGAGTCGATGTGTTCAGTCCATCAATCTTGTAGAATGTACAGCATAGGGCCGTAGACGTGGCTTATATACTGTAGTGAGGTGAGGTGAAGCAGGCGGAGGCGGGGTCATAGTGGTACCATCCACTAGTCGAAGTAGGTCTTCGTCCAAAGGTTGAACAAGTGTTGAAGAATTCTTTGTAACAAGATCCCATGATGCTGCAGTGTCTGACAGTTGTGATGAATGGTTTGAAAAACCGACAAGTTGAAGATCGAGACACTTATGCAGCACATGGGAATTTTTATTCAGGAAACGTTTCGCCACACAGTGGCTTCATCAGTCCAATACAAAGAGGAAGGCGTAAGGAGAGGAGGAGTATGAGGTAATCAGTCCCTCGGCCTGTAGTCGATGTGTTCAGTCCATCAATCTTGTAGAATGTACAGCATAGGGCCGTTATCTAGCGTGTTTATGAGACAGAAAAAGAAACCAGCAATCCTACCATCATGCAAAACAGTTACAGGTTTCTGTTTCACAGTCATCTGGCAGGACGGTAGTACTTCCCTGGTGGTTGCTGTCTACCAACCTACTACCTACCTTCACAAAAGTACCTACCAAAAAAGCCATCGAGGTTCTACGACGTAAAGTCAATCAGGACCTTAATCTTCCTCTACCTCCCGGAGATTTTGTTGACTTAATTGAACTCTGTGTTAATTTCAACTGTTTTTCTTTCAATAACAAGCTCTACAAACAAACCTACGGCATGGGAATGGGGTCCCCCATAAGTGCCGTCCTAGCCAACTTATACATGGAACACCTAGAGTCCGAACACTTCGCCAACATCATCCCTTCAAGAGTCACTTGGTTACGTTACGTGGACGATGTCCTCGTAATAACTCCAAAACGTTTTGATGTACGGGATCTTCAGGCAAGGCTCAGCGCAGTTGAACCGGCGATCCAGTTTACAATAGAAGAAGAGTCCAATGACAAGCTACCTTTCCTCGACGTCCTCATTCACAAAGTAGACAACAACCTAAGATTTCAAGTTTATCGGAAACCCACCAATAAAAATGATCTCGTAAAGTAAAAGGACACAAGTGCAACTAATGTGACATTTATTGTGGCAACGTTTCGCTCTCCAGGAGCTTTATCAAGCCTGGAGAGCGAAACGTTGCCACAATAAATGTCACATTAGTTGCACTTGTGTCCTTTTACTTTACATATTGTCGGTAATTCTACCAACTTTATTACAAAAATGATCTCACACACTTCTATTCCAGTCAAGATACCAAGACCAAAAGAGGCATCATCATCGGGTTTTTCCTAAGAGCATACCGAATTTGTAGTCCTGAGTTTCTTGACGAGGAGTGTACATACATTCACCAAAGATTCACTGAGTTACATTTTCCTTCTTTTTTTCATCAAAGACTGCAAGAAAAGAGCTCTTCAGATCATAAATTCTCCACGCATCAACACCACTCCCAGCAAAGTTATAATTCTTCCCAACAGCCAGGTTGCACTGAACGTCTCAAAAGTACTTTCACAAGCTAACACCAGAGTCGCCATCGCTTCTAGCACTTCAATAAAGGATATAACCAGGACAAAATCCAAGCACCACGAACCAGTCAATGCAGTTTACACTATACCCTGTGGAGGCTGTGACAAGATTTACGTAGGTGAAACAGCCAGAAACCTCGACACCCGCCTCAATGAACATATTTACGCATGTAGGAATGATAACTTGAACAACGCCTGTGTACAACACCGAAATTCCACCAATCATCTCATGAAATTCAGAGACGCCCAATTAGTGATCAAAGAAACTAATTTCCGCAGACGCAAGTGCCTCGAATCAGCACTGATCGCTGTTTCGAATACAGTTAAACAAAACAACGGCAGCTTCACCATCTCCGAAGTCTTAGCAAGAATCCTCCTGAAAACAGTAAACCCTGCCATCACATAGTCTCTCCTGTTATACTACACAAAGCACAGAGAGTGAACACTGAAACAAGCTGCCTCATTCCAGTCTATATTTGTCCAACCTATTTTTATGTTACCCAAGTAATAGCTTTTATATCCTTTTACTCATGTGCGAATTAATTGCTCTACCATATTGTATTACTTTTGTCACTACCACTACTACTACCACTAGTGAACATCGAAATGGTACCTCACTAGTATTACACCTCACTCTGAGCCTTTATATACCCTCTGTGTCCATGTATTGTTTGTAATGGCTTGATAAAGCTCCTGGAGAGCGAAACGTTGCCACAATAAATGTCACATTAGTTGCACTTGTGTCCTTTGACTTCAAGGGTGATGGACTGATTACATCGTCATCACATCTCTACTGTTCCTGCCTACTTTCTGTATTCGACTGAAGAAGCCTACTGTGTAGGCGAAACGTTTCGGAATAAAGTTGCCTAACTGTTGCCTATGTGTCTTGCCTATCAACCTGTCGGTATTGTATACCATTTTGATGTTCACTTCAATTTTTGCCGCATGAACACATACAAGATTAGTTAAATCTTACAAATTCTGCTTATACTCAGTACTGACAGAGTTGTTCTTGTAAGAAGTCAGTCTCACTCTCCGGCCACTGTCATACTTGCTTGTAAAGTTGGGAATGGGGAAGAGCCTCCACCACCACCACCTTGTGTAACTCATTCCACTTTTCAGTCAATCTAAAACTAGAGAAAAATATTCTAACGTCCCTACAGAGTATACCGTCATTGTGTTTCAGTATAGTTTTTACTGTGTAATGAATGGTTTTGAAAACCGACAAGTTGTACAAGTGGTACAAAGACTTCAACGCTTGCCCAACCTTTGGACGACGACCTACTTACACTAGTGGCAGGTCCCACTGTGATCCCGCCTCCTCCTGCTTCAACTCATCTCACCGCAGTATATAAGCCACCTCTCTGGCCCTATACTGCACTTCCTACAAGAGTGATGGACTCAACACATCGATTCCAGGTTGAGGGACTGATTACCTCAAACTTCTACTCTCCTTACCCACTTCTACTTTGAAGATCGAGACACTTATGCAGCATATGGGAATCTTTATTCAGGAAACGTTTCGCCACACAGTGGCTTCATCAGTCCAATACAAAGAGGAAGGCGTAAGGAGAGGTTGAGGGACTGATTACCTCATGCTCCTCCTCTCCTTACGCCTTCCTCTTTGTATTGGACTGATGAAGCCACTGTGTGGCGAAACGTTTCCTGAATAAAGATTCCCATATGCTGCATAAGTGTCTCAATCTTCAACTTGTCGGTTTTTCAAACCATTCATCACCACTTCTACTTTGTATTGGACTGATGAAGCCACTGTGTGGCGAAACGTTTCTTCAATAAAGATTCCCATGTGTTGCATATGTGTCTCAGTTCTACATAGTTTTTACTCCTGCAATATTTCCTTAGCAATTTGGAAGGCCTGGTCTAGGAGCGGGCCACGGGGCCGCTAATCCCCAGGACCATTAACCATATGTATCTGATATCACAACGTTCCTGGAAGTGTTCAGCAATCATTGAACGCGTAATTGCTAGTTATGTGCATTGTAAAAATTGCAAACTTTGCTTTGTAAGGACACTTGTTTTATATACAGTAGAACATTAGGAAAATATAAGGATAAACATGACTCCCTGCAAGACCACGTTAAGATTAGCAAAATTAAAGGTCAGAATAAGATCTTGTCTATCCATCAGAATATTGTCAAGATCAGAGTGCGGGTGAATCTTGCCACGATAATGGCAGATGATGAAACGCTTCAAGGACACGATAGTTGTTTAAAACAATTGTAATAGGTCTGAAAAAAAGACATGTTTCAGCGACACTAGTGTCCCTCTACAATGTAGAAATTGCTACGAGAATGCTTGGAAATTTGTTTAGCATTTTAAAAGAAAAGTTTAAAACTTCCGATCATTTTTCACTGACAGGGAGAGCGGTGGTGTGTGGGATGCATCTCAACTACTAATATTTGTGCCAAGGATTAATGCTATGTTTGAGGCGAGTGAAAAATGGACTTGGCGCCATAGTTTGAAAGGGACAGCTACGGGGAAGCATATTTTTTTCAATATGTGAAACTTTTAAAATGTTACAGCTGAAATTCTAAAACTATTTTTTTTTTGACCGAGGCTGGTGCTATGAATTTGGCTGTAAGTCGGAGGTGGTAGAGCGTAGCAACACACAAGACGGAACGCTTCACATCACACATCAATCAATCACTATGCCGTAAAGTTAATTTGTATGAAATTTCATCATGAACTATGACTTGAGCCACCACCAGTTTCAAAAATATTTTTATGAAATTTTAGCATGTGTATAGGGACGTTTAAGTTATGTTTTTAAACAGATCTTACGATCTTGGCTTATAAAGCAGCCATCTTACCACCAAATAAAAATTATATAATTTCATTGTTGCAATAAGTTTGAAAATCAGTCTGAACGAACTATTTATTTTTCTTTGATGTTAAAAAATACTAACTAAATGTAGGCCTATCCAAGGTAATTTGGGTTGGATTCAGATCTATTATAATGGGTTAATTTTGGCTTGGTTATGTTATGTATGAAATGTTAATTGAAAAAAAAGCTATGTATTTTTAGGGCAACTGGGATTTGTTTGTGAGCAGCTCTGCGTACGGACTGAAGTTGACATAGTAAAGGCGAAATTTGAGAACTTTTCTTCAAGCGTCGCAATGAGCTCTTTATGTTTTTCAGTTTGAGAGAGAAAACATGCGATGCATAAGCTAACGGAGTTAAAACTCTTAATTGGTATTAAGCACACACTAGCAGCAATCATGCATCACCTTTCTCGTTTCAAGCACACATGTCTTAAGACAGATTCATAGATTAAGTGGAACAGAAGTCCAGGAGAAGTTTGGAAACTTCGAAAAATATTCAAGGATTCTCGTTTGTTCGAAATTCTATATGTTCTGAAATTGATGAGGCATCATAAATTGACTAGCTGTAAATGGCTACTTTACAAGCCAATAATGTCCCCAGTTATGTCTTTGAACTCACGGGTCTCTTAACCCTTAAACTGTCCGAACAGATCTACGTTCACATGCGTAGTGCTCCAAAAGTAGATCTATTTTTTTTTTACATATTTTCAAATATAACAAAAAAAATGTAGATCAAAGTTTTTTTACACATTTTCAAATGTAAAAAAAAAAAGGTTACGTTTTTTTGCATACTTTCAAATGTTGAAAAAACGTAGATCTACGTTTGGACAGTTTAAGGGTTAAATTGTAACTCGTCTTGTAGACACAACATCTCATGTATTAAGTCGACTTGCCAATGATGTTTTTTTAATAGCTTAGAAACATGAGCAGACGTCTTCAGTGACAAATAATGAGATAAGAAAGTAGTCTTAGAACGTTAAAATAATTGATAGACCTGGATAAAACTGCTGGTGGGGACTTGCGCAATATTCAGCTAATTATATGTTTTATTTTTAGATTATATACATACCTCATTCTTGATAACAGAAATAAAGGCTTCTTTGTCACCTGACTGTGTTAAATTAGAATCCACACAATCCAGAATCTAGTAATTATACCTTAATTGTTGTATTGTTGTTCGGGCCTGAGCCTAGACTCAGTCGATGTAGCTTGTTCCCACGCTCAACACAAGCGTAATGCTTCCAGCGAATTAAAAATAGGTGTCTCCCCTCTCTCTAGTATATACATTACCCTTTGCTTAAGTAATTAGGTTACTAATAGTTGAATTATGTAAATTTAGCTTGTCTTGCTAATGTAACCTACCCTAAAATAACTTAATGTTTATTGTTCCAGTCACGGCATTGTACATTTTTATTCTTTTTAAGTTAATGTTGAATTTTGTTTTAAATCGTTCAGAAAATGACGCAAATAAACGCTAGAAAACGAACACTCATTTGGGAAGGAGTTGCCCTACGATGTTTGACAAACTACTAGTAAAACATCTTACGACTACCGGTTCACAGGAACCACCACCACTTCCTTCGTCAACTCGCACACATCTTTCATCACTCTGTTTCTCAGTTGCTTTCCGTTCCTTCCTCCTTCATGTCTGCTTCCTACTTATTCTTCTACTTTACTTTTTGTCTACCGATGTTTTCCTTGGAATTCGTTGTTCGATTATTATTTTTATTTTTTTTTAATAATTCATTATCTCCATTGCCATTACTTTCCCCTTTTAATTATTTCTTTAACAGCGATTACATTCTAGAGTTATTGTTGAAATAAATTATTTTTTTACAATATTAAGTTGTTGCATCAAGTTCTTAGTGGTGTTCTTGCCAGAGTACATGCAACAGTATGTTCTTAGTTATGTTCTTGCCAGAGTACATGCAACAGTATGTTCTTAGTGGTGTTCTTGCCAGAGTACATGCAACAGTATGTTCTTAGTGATGTTCTTGCCAGAGTACATGCAACAGTATGTTCTTAGTGGTGTTCTTGCCAGAGTACATGCAACAGTATGTTCTTAGTGGTGTTCTTGCCAGAGTACATGCAACAGTATGTTCTTAGTGGTGTTCTTGCCAGAGTACATGCAACAGTATGTTCTTAGTGGTGTTCTTGCCAGAGTACATGCAACAGTATGTTCTTAGTGGTGTTCTTGCCAGAGTACATGCAACAGTATGTTCTTAGTGGTGTTCTTGCCAGAGTACATGCAACAGTATGTTCTTAGTGATGTTCTTGCCAGAGTACATGCAACAGTATGTTCTTAGTGGTGTTCTTGCCAGAGTACATGCAACAGTATGTTCTTAGTGGTGTTCTTGCCAGAGTACATGCAACAGTATGTTCTTAGTGGTGTTCTTGCCAGAGTACATGCAACAGTATGTTCTTAGTGGTGTTCTTGCCAGAGTACATGCAACAGTATGTTCTTAGTGGTGTTCTTGCCAGAGTACATGCAACAGTATGTTCTTAGTGGTGTTCTTGCCAGAGTACATGCAACAGTATGTTCTTAGTGGTGTTCTTGCCAGAGTACATGCAACAGTATGTTCTTAGTGGTGTTCTTGCCAGAGTACATGCAACAGTATGTTCTTAGTGGTGTTCTTGCCAGAGTACATGCAACAGTATGTTCTTAGTGGTGTTCTTGCCAGAGTACATGCAACAGTATGTTCTTAGTGGTGTTCTTGCCAGAGTACATGCAACAGTATGTTCTTAGTGGTGTTCTTGCCAGAGTACATGCAACAGTATGTTCTTAGTGGTGTTCTTGCCAGAGTACATGCAACAGTATGTTCTTAGTGGTGTTCTTGCCAGAGTACATGCAACAGTATGTTCTTAGTGGTGTTCTTGCCAGAGTACATGCAACAGTATGTTCTTAGTGGTGTTCTTGCCAGAGTACATGCAACAGTATGTTCTTAGTGGTGTTCTTGCCAGAGTACATGCAACAGTATGTTCTTAGTGGTGTTCTTGCCAGAGTACATGCAACAGTATGTTCTTAGTGATGTTCTTGCCAGAGTACATGCAACAGTATGTTCTTAGTGGTGTTCTTGCCAGAGTACATGCAACAGTATGTTCTTAGTGGTGTTCTTGCCAGAGTACATGCAACAGTATGTTCTTAGTGGTGTTCTTGCCAGAGTACATGCAACAGTATGTTCTTAGTGGTGTTCTTGCCAGAGTACATGCAACAGTATGTTCTTAGTTATGTTCTTGCCAGAGTACATGCAACAGTATGTTCTTAGTGGTGTTCTTGCCAGAGTACATGGAACAGTATGTTCCTAGGGGTGTTCTTGCCAGAGTACATGCAACAGTATGTTCTTAGTGGTGTTCTTGCCAGAGTACATGCAACAGTATGTTCTTAGTGGTGTTCTTGCCAGAGTACATGCAACAGTATGTTCTTAGTGGTGTTCTTGCCAGAGTACATGCAACAGTATGTTCTTAGTGGTGTTCTTGCCAGAGTACATGCAACAGTATGTTCTTAGTGGTGTTCTTGCCAGAGTACATGCAACAGTATGTTCTTAGTGGTGTTCTTGCCAGAGTACATGCAACAGTATGTTCTTAGTGGTGTTCTTGCCAGAGTACATGCAACAGTATGTTCTTAGTGGTGTTCTTGCCAGAGTACATGCAACAATATGTTCTTAGTGGTGTTCTTGCCAGAGTACATGCAACAGTATGTTCTTAGTGGTGTTCTTGCCAGAGTACATGCAACAGTATGTTCTTAGTTATGTTCTTGCCAGAGTACATGCAACAGTATGTTCTTAGTGGTGTTCTTGCCAGAGTACATGGAACAGTATGTTCCTAGGGGTGTTCTTGCCAGAGTACATGCAACAGTATGTTCTTAGTGGTGTTCTTGCCAGAGTACATGTAACAGTATGTTCTTAGTGGTGTTCTTGCCAGAGTACATGCAACAATATGTTCTTAGTGGTGTTCTTGCCAGAGTACATGCAACAGTATGTTCTTAGTGGTGTTCTTGCCAGAGTACATGCAACAGTATGTTCTTAGTTATGTTCTTGCCAGAGTACATGCAACAGTATGTTCTTAGTGGTGTTCTTGCCAGAGTACATGGAACAGTATGTTCCTAGGGGTGTTCTTGCCAGAGTACATGCAACAGTATGTTCCTAGGGGTGTTCTTGCCAGAGTACATGCAACAGTATGTTCTTAGTGGTGTTCTTGCCAGAGTACATGCAACAGTATGTTCTTAGTGGTGTTCTTGCCAGAGTACATGCAACAGTATGTTCTTAGTGATGTTCTTGCCAGAGTACATGCAACAGTATGTTCTTAGTGGTGTTCTTGCCAGAGTACATGCAACAGTATGTTCTTAGTGATGTTCTTGCCAGAGTACATGCAACAGTATGTTCTTAGTGATGTTCTTGCCAGAGTACATGCAACAGTATGTTCTTAGTGGTGTTCTTGCCAGAGTACATGCAACAGTATGTTCTTAGTGATGTTCTTGCCAGAGTACATGCAACAGTATGTTCTTAGTGATGTTCTTGCCAGAGTACATGCAACAGTATGTTCTTAGTGGTGTTCTTGCCAGAGTACATGCAACAGTATGTTCTTAGTGATGTTCTTGCCAGAGTACATGCAACAGTATGTTCTTAGTGATGTTCTTGCCAGAGTACATGCAACAATATGTCCTTAGTGATGCTCTTGCCATATTACATGCAACACCATGTTCTTATTCCTATAATATTTCCATTACAATTCCGAGGCCAGGCCTCGAGAGTGGGCCACGCGGACGATGACCCCTGTGACCATAACCAGATGCAACGCATGTTCACAATTTTCCCACTTTCCAAGTGATCACGAAAGCGCTTCAGAACTAATTCGCATTTAAAGTGGTTAAACTGCCTGTTTAAACGTCACTCGTTTGTTGTGATTCTACTGCATGGCGGATATATACATGGGTAAACTAATTTGTGTCCCGTAGTTTGGTTGCTATGGGTGGAAACATTGGGAGTTTCCTTAAGATATCTGCTGTCCCAGTTCGCCTAGCAGTAAGGAGGTACCTGGGTGTTAGCCGACTGGTGTGGGTCGCATCCTGAGGACAAAATTAACGTAAGTTGCCCGAAATGATCTGCATAACGAGGGACTTTCTATAGTATGTCATTGATGTCAGCTAGGTCTATATAAGTTGTATCATGTACTTGTAGAAATAGATTATTATTATTATTATTATTATTATTATTATTATTATTATTATTATATGCGAAATTAACGAAAATCAACTCAGATTATTCTTTGCTTCTCCATGTTATACCTGTGACCGGTTTCGACTTTTTTTTTTTATCCGCTCGCGCAGCCCTGCCTCGAGCCAGTCTTATCTGTTGTGTGCCTTTTTGAGCTCACATAGCCATCCATCGCATATTACAGGCTGTTTGCTTACATTGTGTTTCTTCGCCTTATTTGAAAGTTAGAAAAAATCGAGCAGCAGGAAGACACACATTAAGGCAGAAGAAATATCAAAGCCGGAACAAATACAGAGATCATTTACGGCCCACATAGAGCTAGGAAAGCATTTAAATTACTGGGAACGCCCTCAGGTCTTGAACATGTACTCAATGGAGCGAGGGAGAGAGAGATACATATTAATATACACCTGGAAAGTACTCGAGGGCTTGGTCCCAATTCTGCACACTGCCATAACAACATACTGGAGCGAGAAATATGGAAGTGCAAAATAAACCCAGTGAAAAGCACGGGTGCGGTGAGCACAAATGATCATTGTATCAACATCCGGGATCGCAGACTATTCAACATCTTACCAGAAGATATCAGAAACACTGCTGGAACAAGTGTTAAAGTTTTCAAGAGAAAACTGGACAAATATCCTCACCAGATGCCAGATCAACCAGGCTGTTATGGATATGTGGGGGCAGCGGGCCTCCATTAGCAACAGCCTGGTTGACCAGGCAAACACCAGATGAGCCTGGCCCATGGCCTGGCTCCGAGAGTAGTAAGGCTCTCGAAACTCATCAAAGGTAAAGGTATTAATTAAAAGGTACACATGGATGAAGACACACAAGTTTGAAGAAATACGCACCAGTATGAAGACGCTCACCAGTTGCAGTTGATTCTCTTGAGACAAAATTTCAGTGTAGACTTGTCAGCTCATGACTTAATCCAGGTGTAACAAGTAGTCACTTTGATAAAGCTCTACACACGTCAAAATATCAGTAAAAGCTTATTTTGCAAGCTTAGAAAATTTTTGTACTTACTGTACTATACTCGAAGGCGCGTTTCCTGATCAAGTTTCCTCGTTTACTGGCTGGTTAATGAGGCTGCTCGTTTTCCAGTTCACAGTTGAACATGGGTACCAGGAAAAATTTGTAACTGGTCCATGGTGTTAACTTTGGACTGCAGCCTTCCGCCGCATTTTTTTCCCGTGTGTGCAGAGCTCCAGGAGTGGTTAGCACGTCTGAACGCGCGACACAGGCATGTGGAGTTGTCGAGGAATTATGCGGAAATATAGGTTAATATTACCCAAAATTATAACTATTAAAATTTCCATGAAAATTTAAGCATTCAGAAATGCTGGATGGGCAGTTCGTGTGAAACTGGCTGTCCTAATTGGAGGACAAATTGAAGACTTTGAAATGCCAGCACCAACAGCCTGACTGAGCTGTCTTATCAGGAGGTATACTCCGAGACCTGGCCGCGGGGACTGTCATACCGGAAGGTAAATAGCGGGGGTGTGCAGCAACAAGTGCAAAATTCTTTCAAAATTTTTTTTTCCTAAATACGAGGTTGATCGTTTCCCTGAGTACCACACAGCTTAAGTAACCAGTCAACCACACTATGTAAGTGGGTCAGAAATTGTCTATTATATGGTAGGAGGCCTGCTACTGTTGTGACGGGGAGGGCGGTTAATTTAAGGTATTATATTCGTCAGTCAAAATATCTGCTGATGATGCTGGCCGTAATATTGGCATCCCATCATGATACCACGCATGATAGACGTGTGCACTTCTGAATGCTAACTGGGCTTACCTAGAAATCTCGCTACCAGAAGTACCCCCCCCCCCCCCCGTTTTTTTTATTGAGGCTAAATATGAGTTTTTATTCATTGCAGGAAACACTCAGGAAAGAACTCTGGTAACCGAGTTAGAAAACAAAAGGAATTAAATGAGGATGGGTTGTATATGACACTTCAGTGATGATCTTGCTCATGACAGAGACCTTCCACTGGTCGCGAGATGACTGTTATCATTATTATTATTATTGGAGAACGCTATAAATGTAGGGGTCAGTAGCGCCTGGGGAAGTGGGAGTCATTCAGATTCGATCCAAGGATAGGGCAAGTACATTTTATATTAAAAGCCCTTCACCGGCATCAAGGAACCTTCCTTCAGGGATAGAGAGATGAGAGAAAACTTTCTTAAGCTCGCATTAGGTGAACTCTTGATAAACCTGCTGCTCTGCCAGGCTGCCAACCTCCTTCCTACCATCAGACTCCCTCTCCCACAGAGCTTCTCAGTGCGTCAATATAAGTTTGAGCCGACACTGTACACAGTGATGCAAGACAGACGTGTCTCAACAAGGGTGTCCCGTGGCTTGGTTGGCAACGTACTCAGCTTATACAGCGTGTCCGTGGTTTGATCTCCAGCATGGGTGGAAACGTTGGGCATGTTTCTATACATCTGCTATCCCTGTTCACCTAGCACTAAGTAGGTACCTGGGTGTTCATCGACTGTTGTGGGTCGAATCCTGGGGGGTGCAAGTATACCGTAGATAGGGCTGAGCTTTGAAATAAAGTGATGCAGTATAAAAGCCTTTAGCCTCTAAAATTGATTTATGTTAAAAAATGAAGTTGGTAGACAGCTCATTCAGATCAAAAGTGAATGGGCCTTTATCTTTTATTTTTTTCCCACTCCTTTTCCCCCATAACTACTCAATCTCTCTCCAGCCTTTCCCGCCATCCTTCATTTCCCCTTCTTACCAAAAGCTCTGGCTCAAGAAGCCAAAAGGAAGGCATTACTGTCCTGTCAAATGAGTGTGAAAAGGAAACCAATTTCGTATATTTGTGTGTATGTATGTGTATCTACCCACATGTGGTGATAAGGGTTCGATTCATAGCTCTTTTCTGTGTGAATATATATGTAGGTATTAGGTTGGTAGACAGCAGCCGCCCAGGTAGCTACTACCGTACTGCCAAGTGAGTGTGAAATGGAAGCCTGTAATTGTTTTACATGATGGTAGGATTGCTGGTGTCTTTTTTGTCTCATAAACATGCAAGATTTCAGGTACGTCTTGCTACTTCTACTTACACTTTATGTATACACACTCATCTGAGTTTTCTTTCATTTTATCTTAATAGTTCTTGTTCTTATTACTTTTCCTTTCATATTGATGGGGAAGTGGAATAAGACTCTTTCCTCCGTAAGACAGGCGTGTTGTAAAAGTCAACTAAAATGACGGGAACAATGGGCTAGTAATCCCTTTTCCCGTATAGCTTACTAAAAAGTAAAAGAAGAAAACCGCGAAAGCGGGTGAAAGTTTTTTTATTTTTGGATCACCCTGCCTCGGTGGAACACGGCCGACGTGTTAAACGCACGCGCGCGCGCGCGCGCGCGCACACACACACACACACACACACACACACACACACACACACACACACACACACACACACACACACACACACACACACACACACACACACACACACACACCCCACACACACCCCACACACACCCCACACACACCCCACACACACCCCACACACACACCCCACACACACCCCACACACACCCCACACACACACCCCACACACACCCCACACACACCCCACACACCCCACCCCCTTTTCCAATCTAGAAGGCCTGATCCCTGATCCGAGACCGGTCCGTGGGGGAGATTATCCCCAGAAATACTGACATATATTACCTCAAATAACAAGTTCGTTTTCTAACACGACAAGTGTTAGAAATTTAAATATTGGTTATCATAGGTTAACTTGTTCTATCCTGTATCTACATGTTAATGGTCAATAACGAATTTGCTTCAACGTGGGGCTTATGTCTGGCAAGGAGGGGGAAAAATTGTCAGCGGTAAACAGTCACCAGAACAAAATTCAGTATTAGCAAAATCGAAAGCTCAGTACCGAAAGGCACGATCCTGACACCTTTACTGTTTCTTATCTTTATAGCGGACGTAGATAAAATTATTTGCCACAGATTCATACCATCGTTTACAGATGATACAAAAAAAATGAACATCTCCTCTGTAGAAGACACGGAAAAATTACAAGGAGATATAAACAAAGTCTTTCGGTGAGCAGTGGTTAATAACATGACTTTCAACGGTAACAATTTCCAACTGCTTAGATATGGAAATAATGAAGAACTCAAAAAGGGCCCAAATAGAATAAAACTAACATTTCATGGATCTGGGTGTAATGTCAGTTGACATTTTTTTCTAAGAACACAATAAGGCAGCTGTCACGTCGGTCAGATAACTAGGTGAATAATGAGGATTTTCAGAACAAAGAAAATAATGCCAAAGGTGACACTTCAAATCACTTGCGCTCTCTTACTTGGAGTATTGTTCGGTGTTGACAGTTCTTTCAGGGCAGGAAAAATATCAGAGCTCGAACACATTCTGAAATTATTGACGGCCACCATAGATCCAGTAAAGCATTTAGATTATTAGGAACGCTTCGAAGTCCAAAATGTTTACCAGCTGGAGTGGAGGAAAGAGAGATGCATGATACATGCATGGAAAACACTTGAGGGTCTAGTCCCAAATCTGCACACTGCCAAAACATGTTGGAATGAGAGACATAAGAGAATGTGTAAAATAAACCCAGTGAAAGGCAGGGGCGCCATGCGTAGTCTAAGACATTTTAACATCTTACAGGAAGGTATTAGAAACAATGCTGGAACAAGTGTAAAAATCTTAAAGAAGAAATCAGACAAATTCCTCTGCCAAGTGCCAGATCAATCAGGCTGTGACGGAGATGTGGGCCAGCGTACTGCTTGCAGCAACAGCCTTTTTGATCAGGCAAGCACTAGACAAGCCTGGCCCAGGGCAGGGCTGCGAAACCCATCAGAGGTAAAGGACACGCCTGTTATTTTGAGTCAAGTGAAAGGTTGTGTGAGAAGCTGGCACTCATCTACAGGAAGTTGGATCCTAATGACTTAATAAAGCTGGACACAGGGTGAAGTATTTCCCCAGTTAAAACTTGTCACAACATACGTCTTTAGTGTACGTTCTCAATTCACAAAACCTATATTCCAATTAGAACGTGCATTATTTGATGCGATCGATTTTTTTCTGATTTTTCTCTTATTCTCAGTGAGGTTAGGTTTGTTCAGGTTAACGTATATTATCTGGAGTCGATTTCGGGGGGAGGGGGGGTCCTGCCTTCGTAGCCCGGTCACAGACCAGGTCTTCAGGTTGATAGTCTGAGTACGGCTGATACCAACAACCTGGTCACAGACCAGGTTGTTGGTATCAGCCGTACTCAGTCTAAGGTATGTCCTAGCCAGATTAATATGAAATGAAATTGAGGAACTTACCAGTTTCCTCTTGAAGACAACCAGGAGGTTGTTGGTAACTCCCCTGATGTATGAAGAAAGGGTGCTCAAGGGTCTTAGTCCCTTTACACTTATTGAATTCTCTTTTAGTGTAATGTAATCATCGCCCCCCCCCTCCTCTTCATTTTGCACAGTCATAAATATTTACATATAATTTACAGACAACGAAATTAAAAACTGATGGTTAAAGTCTGATAGCACGGGGTGTATTGTAAAATTTCGAGCATGCAATTTATGACGAATGGTAAATACGGTAGAGTATGGGCTGCGACATCTCTTAAAAACTTGTTGCCCCGACTCACAATTTTCTCCTGCTGAGCTTAAAGAGTCTTTATAAAACTTCATAAAACTTTCTTTTTCTTTGCCCTGACAACTACCACTTCCTTCAGTTTTATTTGTATCTTATGCAAAGACACTCCATGTTGTCTGGTCAAAAAACTAAGCTATCATACGAGGCGCTACATACCAAACAGGAAGGTGGTGCCAAGTATATTTACTTATGGAAATAACTTAATATTTTACTTTCATTTATCTATTCATATTCACACGAGGAACTAGTGAAATTCTTGAAGATGCACTGTGACGGTATTTTGTAACCCAGCAGCTCTGCTAGATGATAGGCTTCTCTCTTGAGTGCTCTGGCATGTGTGTCCATATTATGATCCAATGTTGCAACTATGTATTTATTAACCGAATTATTACGCGTCATCCATTCAAGGGAGTTTCTTTATGCTGGTGAAGGGTTGTTCATAAGAGTAACCGGAATGCCCTCCATAGCCCCAACGCTGTATGGCCTTTATGGGCTCAGAGCTTTCCCTGAATATGATAGTGGTATATATCAGTAGCTTTAAAACTACGTAGTTGTTTGGTAGAGTA
>NC_091309.1:24289956-24357456 GCF_038502225.1 Cherax quadricarinatus
ACGCATTCGTACATACATTCCTTTATTTCCAGTCACATCATGTCCTCTTTTAAATCTTGCATAATGTACAAGAATAAATATGTTGATTTTAAAGCAGAACGTGAAGTCTGCTTACAAAACAAAGACTGCTTTGTTAAACACGGTGCAAATTCATTGTTGCAATAATTCCAGGGAAAAGTGTAAACATCATGAAAACAATTTCACTGATGAAAAATAATGATCAGATTAGGCCTCTCTAACATAGGTAAGATTAAAGTAAGTTAGAAAGATCCATCTGCCCAACTGTATAGTGTATAATTTTTCAGGTATTTTGTGTGCAGTTACGCCATGGTTATAGTTGTCAAACGCTTTGGGAATTATGTGAGTCTGTTTATATTAAGTTGAGAATTATTTGTTTTGTTGTCTTAATATGGTCTTAAGAGATGGCTGCACACACTGCATTTGAATCGGTGATGATGCCACTTATAAGAAGTTTTATTGTGCTTGGTTGATGACCATTGTTCTCAAAATTACATCGGAAGACCTGGTGCTGGACTGAGCCATGGCGAAATTGAAGATCTTTCTCCACACCAACTCTTAAGAACATAACAGACGGACACTTTAGTAGGCATATTAGCTCATGTAAGACAAAGTCTTGCTTACTCCCGACCATTCCTACTATTGTATCTGCATAACATGTGTTTACAACCTTCTGTAGTATTTGCTGTATTAAGACTGGAACTTTGTTCCATTCACCTAACTGTAGAGATGCACATCAGTCACTTGAGGCTTCTTCCCCATCCTCTCCATCTAGAAAGTGCACGATCGTCTCATTTATTTTCATATGAAAGATATTTCGTAAAGAGCTTTGTCACACTTATCTGCATACTGAGGAGGATGACAGCTAATCCTCCATACAGGAATCTTTTCTTCTAATATAAAACACTGAGCTTGCTGTTTCTAGAGCCATAATTGAACTGTACACATAAAATACACAAATAAAGATCATTTGATAAGAGTGCGAAAATAAAATAAATTCACCTTTTTTTATGACGACTTGGAAATACAGTAAATTGAACTGAAGTGGATGTGTGCTTGACATGCCTCTGTTTCCCATAGCTTTTGGTGGGTGATGCACCCAAGTACACACTGGTGTGTGCATCATGATGGTGGATGATGTACCCAAGTACACACTGGTGTGTGCATCAATGATGATGGTGGATGATGTACCCAAGTACACACTGGTGTGTGCATCATGGTGGTGGATGATGCACCCAAGTACACACTGGTGTGTGCATCATGATGGTGGATGATGTACCCAAGTACACACTGGTGTGTGCATCATGATGGTGGGTGATGTACCCAAGTACACACTGGTGTGTACATCATGATGGTGGATGATGTGCCCAAGTACACACTGGTGTGTGCGTCATGGTGGTGGATGATGTACCCAAGTACACACTGGTGTGTGCATCATGATGGTGGATGATGTACCCAAGTACACACTGGTGTGTGCATCATGATGGTGGATGATGTACCCAAGTACACACTGGTGTGTGCATCATGATGGTGGATGATGTACCCAAGTACACACTGGTGTGTGCATCATGATGGTGGATGATGTACCCAAGTACACACTGGTGTGTGCGTCATGATGGTGGATGATGTACCCAAGTACACACTGGTGTGTACATCATGGTGGTAGATGATGTACCCAAGTACACACTGGTGTGTGCATCATGATGGTGGGTTATGTACCCAAGTACACACTGGTGTGTGCATCATGGTGGTGGATGATGTACCCAAGTACACACTGGTGTGTACATCATGGTGGTAGATGATGTACCCAAGTACACACTGGTGTGTGCATCATGATGGTGGGTTATGTACCCAAGTACACACTGGTGTGTGCATCATGGTGGTGTGTGATGTACCCAAGTACACACTGGTGTGTGCATCATGGTGGTGTGTGATGTACCCAAGTACACACTGGTGTGTGCATCATGATGGTGGGTTATGTACCCAAGTACACACTGGTGTGTGCATCATGGTGGTGTGTGATGTACCCAAGTACACACTGGTGTGTGCATCATGGTGGTGGGTGATGTAGCTAAGTATACACTGGTGTGTACATCATGATGGTGGGTGATGAAGGATACAAACTGGCATCTGCAGCATCGCTATACTGCTCTCCCCGTCAGTAAAATATTTAACTGTGCCTGCGGTGCTGCAGCAGGGCCGGCCTCGCCTGGTCATCCCGGGAGCTACACTTTATGAGGGAGCAACCCGGCCATAACTCGCAGGCTCACGCCGCCACGCTCACACATGCTACCAGCCTTCGTTTTTGTGCTGCTTTGTAGGTTGACATTATGGAATTACCATTTGTGTTCCCTTCAAATAGGGGGTGTATTGAAGTTGAAGAGCTCTTGATCCAGGGATTTCTAGCTATCCCCTTCCTTAGATTAAACCAGATTACCTTCCCCCCTACCCTTCCCATTTCCGAGGCGCAGTGTGACCCATATAAGTTTAGTGTTTCATATGTATAGAATGATGCACTGAGTTCATAAATTACCCACACTTGTGAAATGAAAATTAAGACGACATTTCGGGCCGTCGCGACGTTTGGGTCCAAGACGGACAGAAACGTCTCTGTTTTCTTTTAAGTGTAGATATTTTGTGAAGTATTCCAGCCACGTTATTGTAATTTGTATTCTCAATACATTGTGTATTTAGCCAAGTGCAGTTCGTGTGAGCTCGTACCTCCTTTACATTCTTTTTGTTATTCTTTTGTGTAAAATGTATTTTTCCTGGGCAATAAAGCCTTTCATCATAATGTATTATATGTAATATTTGAGATAGTTCCTGACGGATGTATCACTGAAGGATGTATTAACACAGTTCTCACTGTGTGTGTGTTTCTCCTCGCTCCTCACTCCTCCTCTTTAATTCTCATTGACCGCCGGTACTGGCGGTCAATCAGGATGCTGAATTTTTAACTGGGTGAACAGGTGAACCGGGAAAGGGCTCGGTAAAATGACCAACAGCTTCTTCTCTGAGCGGGTCATCACAGCTGCATAAACCAGCCTTAAGAGACGTTTTCAGATTTCTCCCCAGAATATTTTTACTTCCCTCCGACATCATATCTACACTCTTACATACTGTGAGCGTCATACACACGGTGTTTAAATGAACTGGCTTCATTAGTTTTTACATTCTTGTACCATGCTTGATGAGTTTAGCTGTTGCTATTTGTAGTTCGCAAATCTAAATATCTGTCATAATTTGGTCCATCAGGTACTTTCTTCACACACTTCTCCAGTTTCTTTGAATATTTGCACGTGACGTCACAGAGTGAGCAACCGGTATACAACCAGTCAAGTGTCTGCCAGTGATGCTGTGTTGACCTCTTGTGAGTCCCGACTAAACACATTTTATCTGAAGCTAACACTATTATTATTATTAATTGTGATGCGAGTACATTAGATAATGTCTTCACGCTCAATTTTTTTTATGTATTATGTATACATCAATGTAATATATAAAAAAAATCTTTGAATTGTTATTACCACTATGAATTTTGGTCACTATGTTAAAAAGTCATAAACTAGCGAGTGCAGTGTGGAAATAATGAAAAACTCAAAATGGGCACTGTATAAACAAAAACGCAATAGGATCACCAGATAGAACGAAGGGAACATGTGAAGGTCCTGAGTGTAGTAATGTCAGCTGACATGTACTTTAAAAGAACATAATGAGACAAATGTCATTAAAGCCAGAAAAATAATGGAGTGGATAATAAGAACTTTTGGTGGTGCTTGGAATCACTTGTGCTTTTTCGCTTACAGTATAGTTCAGTGTTGACTTTCAGTGAAGGTAGGAGTGATATCAGGCCTGGAATAGGTACAGAGATCACTTTCTCATATACTAATAGACTCTCCCGTCTACGAGCGAGCACACATCGCTCTAACTCCCTTACATTATCTCCCCTCCTCGCTGACAGCATTACCTTTCACAGCTTTATTACACCGACTTCGATTTTACTTTCCCTTTAGCACTCCTTACCGCCCTTACTGATTCTGCCTCTAGCATACTCTTCACCTTCGCTAGTCTCTGCTCTAGCACAGAATATCTTTAGCACACCCTGCTCTGCAGCGCTGTATGACCCTTGTGGGTCATACAGATAAATAACACATCGAGTTTTATTTATCTGTGTATACCTCGAGAGGTATGGCTGAGTCAACATTACATTACTGGACGGGCACGTATCCGGGTGCAGTTATTCAGTGCTGGATAATCCATTAGGCACAATAAATGCAGTGCCTAGAGCATTCAAACCTTTCAAGGACATAAGAACTTTATGGCTTACAAAACACTGAGTCGAAAATATGACAAAGTGTTACACTTTATTAATACTTTGGTTAAATTATTTATTTGAAGTTTGTCTCGATGTACAAATGTTGAGGATTGATCCTACAGGAACCTTAATCGGACAGTGCACCAATTTATTATTAGTAGTAGTAGTAGTATAGGAGTAAAGCGCTAAAACCGCACTAGGCATTCAGCACAGTTGTGGAAGTTAGATCCTCTGTCCACTAATCGCTAGACAAACACTAATTTCCTAACCAGAGTTTTTCTCCGAAAGTGCGTTGTAGAAGGGTGGGCGCGGTACCAGCTTTTCCCACACTGGATATCGCCTTTAAGCGTCCAGGAAGTGCGTCCTGCCACGCCCCCGTCCCCAGCCTCCCGGGTTTTCTCCCTCTTTCTCGAACGTTAGTTGTCCTTAAATTGCCCACCAAGCCTCTGAACAGAATCGACCTGGTTGTATTTTCGGATTAAATGCCGGACTTGAGTTACTTTCAGTTAATATCCCCTTTTATATCATATAATACAAATTAGTATTAATATATATTTTACTGGCAGAATTACCTAAATGGACAGTATTCCGAGGGTCAACGTCCCCGTGGCACGGATCCAGACCAAGCCTGCTGGTGAATGATCTGATCAACCAGGCTGTAGGTGCTAACTGCACGAAGTCCAGTGCAAGCACCACAGCCCAGCTGATCAGAAACTTATTTGAGGAATTTGTCCAGTCAAGGGTTTGTTAGTAATCCTTGTGAATGAAGGGAGGGTTTTAAAAAGTCTTAGTCCCTCCACACTTGTTGAATTTTTCCTTTGTGTAATCATTGCACCCCTGCCAAACCTCTTATTTTCACGGGGAATAATTTGTGTGTGTGTGTGTGTGTGTGTGTGTGTGTGTGTGTGTGTGTGTGTGTGTGTGTGTGTGTGTGTGTGTGTGTGTGTGTGTGTAGATTTAGGACCCATTCCCCTAGAATTTTCCTGGAGTAGATTATAATGTATCTTGCCTACGTTCCAAGGAGTACAGATCGAAGGACTTAAACATTTCCGGTGCTCGAATAGTTTTTATAGTTTTTTCTTCAACAGTTAAAACGTGATAACCTGAGAACTCCTCTTCTGATCAGCTTCAAACTGACACTTAGTAATAATGGTGTAGGGAAGTTTACCTGAAGTGTGTTCGAGGGTTAACCCCCCTCCATAGCCCAGCCCATGACCAGGCCTCGTAATGGATGACCTCATCAACCAGGTTGTTGGTCCTAGCCGCACGAACTCCAGTGTAAATACCACAGCCCAACTGATCAAGCATTGTCTTTTAAAACTTCTACAATTCCTTCTTGAAAATAGCCATTTGTGAAGAAAAGTGAAAATAAAAGAATAAAGAGGGATTCATATAGGTTATGTGTGACACGTTGGTGTAGCAGCCAGGAGAGAAAAAACATAGTGCGGGTTTGGAAGAGAATGATAAGCAGCCCCCCCCCCCCCGCAATCTTAACGACTTACAATGTAGCAGAGTTCAGAAATATAGAATGATAAGCACACCCCCGCAATCTTAACGACTTACAATGTAGCAGAGTTCAGAAATATAGAATGATAAGCACACCCCCGCAATCTTAATGACTTACAATGTAGCAGAGTTCAGGAATATAGAATGATAAGCACACCCCCGCAATCTTAACGACTTACAATGTAGCAGAGTTCAGAAATATAGAATGATAAGCACACCCCCGCAATCTTAATGACTTTCAATGTAGCAGAGTTCAGAAATATAGAATGATAAGCACACCCCCGCAATCTTAACGACTTACAATGTAGCAGAGTTCAGGAATATAGAATGATAAGCACACCCCCGCAATCTTAATGACTTACAATGTAGCAGAGTTCAGAAATATAGAATGATAAGCACACCCCCGCAATCTTAATGACTTTCAATGTAGCAGAGTTCAGAAATATAGAATGATAAGCACACCCCCGCAATCTTAATGACTTACAATGTAGCAGAGTTCAGGAATATAGAATGATAAGCACACCCCCGCAATCTTAATGACTTACAATGTAGCAGAGTTCAGGAATATAGAATGATAAGCACACCCCCGCAATCTTAATGACTTTCAATGTAGCAGAGTTCAGGAATATAGAATGATAAGCACACCCCCGCACTCCAAACGACTTACAATGTAGCAGAAATATAGAATCAATACCACTAACAGTTATGAACTAAATGTCGTGTCATTTTAGAAAAATATATCCAGGATTTCCAGCAAATAAATACTTTTTTGTAAAGATTTACCTGTAGACAGTTCTGGGGTTCACTGTCCTCTTGGCCTGGTTTCAGACCACCAGGCCACCTGGCTGATGACTTGATCAATAAAACTATTGGTCGCACGCAGTCCAACGCAAGAGAGGGGAGGGGGGTGAGACAGGAAGGAGTTTGTTAGGTAGTACGACATGATTAATAAAACAACGAAGGATGAAGTTGATTTTTCCAGTGGCATGTTAATTATTTGGAATGTTATGCATATACTGTACTGTCTTTATGGTGGTATGTTGACTCACAGCATGAGTGGTGCTACATAATATTGTCTTTATGGTGGTATGTTGACTCGCAGCATGAGTGGTGCTACATAATATTGTCTTTATGGTGGTATGTTGACTCACAGCATGAGTGGTGCTACATAATATTGTCTTTATGGGGGTATGTTGACTCACAGCATGAGTGGTGCTACCCAACAATCTCACCTTCAGGGCAAAATTTAAATCCTATGCATATTTCTCACATTTCACTGATGCATGTTTGTTGTGTCTTCTGATAATATATACACGTGCATGTTTTATATATTGCAAATGTTATTTTCATTAATAGTTAAAACGAAAATATTATGCTTTATAGTATTTGCTTTATATATTTAACTACGCTGTCGGGTAAGATGTTTCACACTACACTTCGTGCTGGCAGATTCGAGGTTCTCATATACTGTCCACTCTGCTACACGCTTGTTCGCATGTTTACCTTTTATGGTGCACTCTGGAACGTGTGTCAAGCTCGGAGCGGACCTCACCTCACGCCTGCGTCTGCTGCAATCGTCCTTTCCCTCGGACGAAATAATTGCTCTGTCTGCCTACAAACCATCTGTGAGAACTTTGTTCTCTGCTCTTGTAGTATAGATTCATTTGTGATAGAGTATGAATTTTAACAGTTTGAGGTTGTGTCATGAGACACTTGATATGATCCTAGTTCAGACTTTAACCCTCGATCTGACTTGCTCAGACTGGCATCTACGCACTGCAGTAATCGTGATTTGGAAGTTGCTGAACTTAGATTCAGTAATGTGGGAGTTTTGTAGCCTTGATATAGGATATGCTGATTATCCCCAGTTAAGTTGATTTTGTCTCTTCCTTTCCTGCTGATTCACTGCTTATGGCTCCTTTGTGCATATTGCTCTTGGGCGAACTGGTCGCTTCATTGGTCAAGCAAGCTGTGCTTATTGCCTCCCTGTTGTAAAAAGGTAGTTTAGGGGTTGATTGGGTTTATCCCTCACCTGCGCTGAGTGCCACACACTAAATACTGTACATAAATTACTTATTCTAGTCGTTATAAGTACTCTCGTATATAGTAACGTGCAAAATGGTACAACTAATTGTTGCTAGTATTTTAAGTATATATATATATATATATATATATATATATATATATATATATATATATATATATATATATATATATATATAAATTTATGAATATATGCAGTGTTTTGTGTGAAGGATACTATAATTCCAGATTACGTTCATTTCGATGTATACAATATTTGCCCTAGACCTCATTATTAAAGTTCTCAAGCTTATAGTAGCCGGTATATGAACAAATATTTTTTTTATGAAAACCGTACTTAAAGGTGCTTTAAAAGACAAAAAAAAAAAACACAATACCGTGACCGGAACAATACATAGTTAACCCCCACATAGAGAGAGGGAAGCTTATGACGACGTTTCGGTCAGTCTTGGACCATTTATAGGTCACACTGCCAGAAGAGAGTGAGTGAGCCAGTATATATAGGCGAGGAGGACAGGGATGGGAGGAGGAAGAGGAAACAGATACCTGGAGGTTACCTGGTTACCTGGAGGTTATTCCGGGGATCAACGCCCCCGCGGCCCGGTCCATGACCAGGCCTCCCGATGGATCAGGGCCCGATCAACTAGGCTGTTACTGCTGGCCGCACGCAGTCCAACGTACGAGCCACAGCCCGGCTGATCCGGCACTGACTTTAGGTATCTGTCCAGCTCTCTCTTGAAGGCAGCCAGGGGTTTATTGGCAATTCCCCTAATGCTTGATGGGAGGCTGTTGAACAGTCTTGGGCCCCAGACACTTATGGTGTTTTCTCTTAGTGTACCAATGGCGCCCCTACTTTTTATTGGGGGCATTTTGCATCGCCTGCCCAGTCTTTTACTTTCGTAGGGAGTGATTTCTGTGTGCAGATTTGGGACCATTCCTTCCAAGATTTTCCAAGTGTAGATTATGATATATCTCTCCCTCCTGCGTTCCAACGAGTACAAGTCAAGTGCTTCCAAGCGTTCCCAGTAGTTAAGGTGCTTGACAGAACTTATACGTGCAGTAAAGGATCTCTGTACACTCTCTAGATCTGCGATTTCACCTGCTTTGAATGGAGATGTTAATGTACAGCAGTATTCCAGCCTATAGAGAACAAGTGATTTGAAAAGGATTATCATGGGCTTGGCATCTCTCGTTTTGAAAGTTCTCATTATCCATCCTATCATTTTCTTTGCACGTGCGATCGTGGCACTGTTGTGATCCTTGAAAGTGAGATCCTCAGACATTACTACTCCCAGGTCCCTTACATTAGTTTTCCGCTCTATTGTATGGCCGGAGTCAGTAGTATACTCTGTTCTAGTTATTATCTCCTCCAGTTTTCCGTAACGGAGTAGTTGGAATTTGTCCTCATTGAACATCATATTGTTTACCGTTGCCCACTGGAAAACTGTGTTTATATCTTCTTGGAGGTTAACCGCGTCCTCAGCAGATGACAGCCTCATGCAGATCCTAGTATCATCCGCAAAGGATGATACGGTGCTGTGGTGTATATCTCTGTTTATGTCTGATATGAGGATAAGGAATAAGATGTGGTAATGCTGGTGGAAGTATTAGTATTGGTAGAAAGTAGTGGGAGTAGTTAATGCCATGATAGAAAGGGGAGCGAAGGGAGGGCAGAGTAGTAGAAAAGGTAGAAACAGTACTAGTAATAAATGGTCCTGTTGTAATGAGTTGAAAGTAACTACTGGCAAATCTGTTACAAGCCAGAAACAGACTAGATGCTAGAAGGATATAACAGGTTGACATAGTATTCCTTGGTATATGACTTGATTATAGTTATCTTATTGTAATAATGTTTTCGCACGTTTATTCCACAAGATTAGCTTTCTCGCGGAGTTGTGTTGTTTGGGTAAAATGGTGGTGGCGTTGTTGAACCCCATAGGGGATAGGTTGCGGAGGGAAGGGAAGCAGGAAGGGGTTTGTGATAGTGGAAGGAGGAAGGGAAGTAGTAGTGGGGTCAGACCCGCAGCACCACTACCAGGTGGATTTGCTTCACAAAGCTTTATTCCTCATGGGAGTCATATCACTGGCACATACGCTGTAGTTTTACTTTGAACTCGAATTATTAATGAACTGACCTTTATGTTGTATCTGATAGCATATTTAGAATTGTACTTAAGAACTGTGTCTAATAGTGCTTGTGGAATTATGCTTCAGTAAGAAATTTAACCCGTTTTTAAAGGGTAAGTACCAACAAACCCTTAGCTGTCTTCAAAAGGAAAGTTAGTCATTTTTCATCACTTCCTGATCAGTCAAGCTGTGGTGCCTGCCAGGAGACCGTAAGGGTAGTAACCCCTGGAATTTCCATAGGTAAACCACATATGATATTTCTCGATCAGACAACATTGGACTGCGCGCAGCAAGCACCAATAACGTGACTGATCAAGCCACTGGGGCACGGGTCCCTGAATCATCTATAGGCAAATTTCTCCTTCCTAGTGTAGGTAGTGTATTGAGGTTTCATGGAATCAACGCCCAAAGCGGTTCGTTCTCGGACCAAGCCTTCTGGTTGATAACTAACATAAGCCTTAATGGTCTCTCGAACCATTTTTAATCATTACCGGTTAACCCTCGAAAATTATCTTGCTATTGGTTTATATTGTTTTTCATGTTATCCTATAAAATGTTTTCCTGGGTTATGAGAGCGCCATAACCCTGTGTAGTGTAGATAGTGGGGAAAAAAGTGATGAGATTGCTAGTAGTACAAGCAGAGAGGTGAGTCAGAGAGAAGAAATAAATATGGGAGAGCATCCAGGTGGAGGGACCACGAGTACACTCAGCGGGTAGAAATAGAGTCTACAGTCACAACACACAAATAGTGGCTGAGTGGGTATGATGTCCCCGGCTTCCCTTACTTGTTGATGGTTCCAGGGATCATCGTCCCCGTGGCTGGGTGCCAGACTAAGCTTCCTGGTTGATGGCATCATTATTCATGTTCTTGGTGCTTGTAGCAATAAGTCCAACCTAAACATCACCGGAGGATCTTGCCATGTTCTTCTTGATTTCTTGGATCTGTTGGTAATTTCTCTTTAAGACAGGATTACATTGATGCCAAGGGCTGCTTTTCCTTTGTTTGAATCAAATCTGTTTACCTGATATTCCTCGGACACTGATACTCCTCCTCCAGAATTAGCGCTTCCCCGTGAATATAACAGTAATGTACTATACTAATGCTTCGTCCACACAACAGCACTGATATGGTCTTAACTGATAAATATTAAATAATATTTGATGATAATACAAATGTACTTGTTGGGTATCCACTTAGTCTTGGCGTCGTGTAATTGACGACAGATACTGGCACTCTAGAGCCAACTGGGCAATGTTTGCTTGTGACTAATGACTACGACTCTCAGTTGCGAGACATTGTTCAAACACCACCGTAGGCGGCACCCAAGTGTAGCAAGTGTAGCCTTAGTGTGAGGGAGTGACTCAACCACACCAGGAAACAAACTACTTGTGTGTTACCAACTTGCTGGTGAATCCAGCGGTATTGTGCTGCTGGTAACAGCATTTGCTGTACCTACAACTTTTAAGTACATAGCGCCATCTTGATAATGCCTTAGAAATCCCACATTTTGAAAATAAAAAAGAAACACTAAATATTTTAATCAAGATCCCCCATCTACACACTGTCATAACTTAGGAGATGTTATGGATAAAGTGTAGATAAACCTAGTGGAGAGTAAGGGCGTCATAAACACAGTATGAACATCCGTGGCTCGACACTCATCAACCAGGTATGAACAAGGAAGGCTGGCCTCGGGCCGAGAGACCAGTGCCGGTCACGGATATATCACAGGTAACTCACCAATAGTTATAAATAAAATATTACCAAAACAAAGAAATTTTAAAAGAGGAAACTGATCTACTTGCTCACTACCTGATCAACCAGGTTATGTCTGTGTAGTCGTGCAGGTCACTGGCTGCAACAGCCGGGTTGGCCATGTTGTCAGCAATAAAGTCAAGCTTCAGGCCGAGGTTCGAAAGTAGAATTCTTGAAATAGAGATACATGGAATGTTTAACAGTTCGCAAACGATAGAAATTACTTACAAACATTATCTTAAGCTATGCATTGTATGCCTAGTGTCTGCTGGCTATCCATGTGTGTGTGTGTGTGTGTGTGTGTGTGTGTGTGCACGACGAATATATATATATATATATATATATATATATATATATATATATATATATATATATATATATATATATATATATATATATATATATATACATGTCGTGCCGAATAGGTAAAACTGGTCAATTAGCAAGAACTCATTTAAAATTAAGTTCTTTCTAAAATTTTCTCTTATGCATGTAAAGATATATTTTTTCATTTATGTTAATGTAAAAATTAATAATTTTGTAACAAAAGAACCTTAGAAAACGTACCGAACCTTATTATAACAAGTGCAATTTAATTTAGCGTAATCCAGCTAAATATATTTTATATAAGTTTGCAGTGACTTAATAATAAACAAACACAATGTCATATATTTTTTCGTTACGTTCAGAATTGCTTTTGCGAAATCATTGCATGCACAAATTTTTGCTTATCTTATTGGGCTAGAAGAGTGTTGCTATTTAAGCCGAAATCGCAAGTTTTACCTATTCGGCAAAACATATATATATATATATATATATATATATATATATATATATATATATATATATATATATATATATATATATATATATATATATAATGTCGTGCCGAATATGTAAAACTGGTCAGTTAGCAAGAACTCAGTTAAAATTAAGTCCTTTCTAAAATTTTCTCTTATACGTTTAAAGATATATTTTTTTCATTAATGTTGATGTAAAAATTTATAATTTTGCACCAAAAGGAACTTAGAAAACTTACCTAACCTTATTATAATAAGCTCAATTTATTTTAGCCTAACCTAACTAAATATATTTTAGATTTGTTTAAAATAATTTAATACTAAACAAACACAGTGAAATATATTTTTTTCGTTAGGTTCAGAATGATTTTGGCGAAATTATTGCATACACAAATTTTCACTTGTCCTATATGGCAAGATGAGCTTTGCTATTTAAGCCAAGATCGCAAGTTCTGCCTATTCGGCACGACATATATATATATATATATATATATATATATATATATATATATATATATATATATATATATATATATATATATATATATATGGAGCAAGTGTGCTCTAAAGTTCCTAATAGAGCTGGGTAAAAAGCTCATCATAGAAACCAAGGACCACAGGGCGACCAGCTTCCTCTTTCAGAGACTCAGTGTTGCAATCCAGAGAGGAAATGCCTGCAGCATTCTGGGCACGCGGCCCACCGCCGGGGAGCTGGACGAAGTATTCGAGATGTAGCGCTGAGTCACCTATGTTGTTTTACTTTCTATCGTATTTTTTGTGAATGTTTTGTCAATGTATTTTGTCTTTAAATAAAATATATATAAAATATAGGGGGTGGTAGGAGAAAATTCTCAAACAGCTTCAGGAAGAACCTTGAGTTTTCCCTGAAGCAATTTTATTCTTTTCTCTGAGGATGAGGGTCCCTATTACAGTTCTAGAGGTGGCACCTCCCTATATTTTATTATTATTATTATTATATATATATATATATATATATATATATATATATATATATATATATATATATATATATAGATATATTAATTATATGGTTAGGTATGACATCCTAAGTTTTTGCTGTAAGTCAGTGATATCTCGGCTAAGTCTATCTTTCCTCTGTTGTAATATATTTGTGTTTTTAAGCAATTCAGTAACCCGTTTTCTTCTTGTGTACCATCTCCTACGCTCTCTATATCTGATCTTCTGGGTTTCCTCAATGGCACGTGCTTTATGCATACCTCGTATGCTTCTATATTCAGCTTATCTAGGCACTGGTGGGAATTTCGGTCGCTCATATCTGATTCCCAGGATATGTCTGATAGTTCTTGGTTTATTTTTTACCAGTCCGTTGTATGGTTGTTAAAATTAAACTTACTGAACATCCCGTCTCTAACATTAGTGATGCAGTTCCCTAACCCTGAGTAAAAAGCAGGAATGTCATGAGTACACAAAGAGGAAACGCAGTAAGACTGTTGAACAGTCTTCCATCATAAATAAGGGGAATTACCAATAGACCCCTGGTTGTCTTCAAGAGGGAACAGGACAGGTACCTAGAGCAGTGCCTGATCAGCCGGCCTGTGTAGTTCGTACGTTAGAATATGTGCGGCCAGCAGTAACAGCCTGGTTGATCAAGTTCTGATCCACTGGGAGGCCTGGTCGAGGACCGGGCCCCGGCGGAGTTGACCTCTGGAACAAACTCCAGGTAGACCACTTCTGCCGTCGTCTTCACCGCCATTGTCACCGCCGCCGCCGGGTGATTGGTGATTGCTGTCGCTATCACAAACAAGATCAACTGCAAGGAAAGGCTTTTTCCTTGCTGTTTATGGACTCTTTTGTCATCGTCTGGGATCGGAAGGGGTTAACGTTAAATCTATTCACTGAAGTAACTCCTACGACAGCAAGAGGTATGGCATGTATAACGGTACCAAGACTTATAAACTTGTAATTACTATTATTGCTGTACACCTAAACAGATTTTATTTTCATCTTTTCAGGTGTGTGTGTGTGTGTGTGTGTGTGCGCGCGCGCGCGCGCTCTCCGAGAACGTTGAGGCAGGAACATGGTTTGTATTTATTGTGTTGTATTTGATGAAGCACTTAACCTGTAATTAGTTATGCAGCACAAGGGGCCATGGAGAGACTATCCTCCGTCCAGTCAGACTGTTGTTGAGCGCCACTGTATACAAACACAGCTAGTTGAGTGTACAGTACACACCTGTGTAAGTGATGTATACAGGAGCCTGCGTGATTAGGCATTTACATGCGAAAACAACGGAAACATGTCGATGAGTGTTTAAACTCTTCAAGTGCAGTACAAAAGTTAATCCAACAAAATATCAGAACACTTCCCCCTCCCCTCCCCTCCCCTCCCCTCCCCTCTCCACTGAAGGTAAAATCCTGACACTACCTGTTAGTAAATTCTGGGATAATCTCCCTTGCTGCCCTGTCCTATACCAAGCCTCCTGGTTATTGGCCTGATTTTTCAGCCTGTTAGTGGTAAGGGCGTGCAGTCCGCCATGTGCGCCACAGCCTGCTTAATGAGGATCTGTTGCTGCAAACAATATTTACATTATATATAAAAATAAATAATACACAGTTTAATCAATGTTAGCCTTCCGTAATAAAATAGGTAAAATGCAATGGTAACCATAGTTGAATATCTTAAGTTCTTCAAGGAACACAGTACTGCTGCTATCACAGCTGCAAAGTAAATAATAAACCTACTTGATAACAAAACAGGTTTCAAATTAGTGCTGATATTCTTTAAAACACTTCAACTCTGTCGATCTGAGTAGCGCTGTACACCAGCTGTCCCGTCTCAGGCGAACAAAATTGTAAAAAGTGCAGTGAAGTTTTGCTGCTTGTATACCAGTGATGAGTTTCGAAGGTTCTACCATTGCAGCTCGGTCTGTGGAAGACATCGTTTTTGAGTGCCTGGGAATGTGTGACGTACCTTAATCTATATTTCTTGCAATATAGGTGATTTTTTATTATTATTATTAACACGTAAGCCGTTACCCACCGAGGCAGAGCGACCCGAAAAAGAAACACTTTCATCTTTATTCATTCCATCACTGTCTTGTCAGAGGTGAGCCTACACTACAATTAAAAAAACTGCAACATATCAACTCCACTCCTTCAGAGCGCAGGCATTGTACTACCACCTCCAGGACTCAAGGCCGGCTAACCAGTTTCCCTGAATCCATTCATAAATGTTATTTTGTTCATACTCCAACAGCACGTCAAGTCCTAAAAATCACTTGTCTCCACTCCTATCTAACACGCTCACGCATGCTTGCTGGAAGTCCAAGCTCCTCGCACACAAAACCTCCTTTACCCCCTCCCTTCATCCTTTCCTAGGCTGACCCCTACCCCGCCTTCTTTTCATTAAGATACGCTCTCCAAGTCGTTCTATTTCGTTCCGTCCTCTCTAAATGTCTGATCCATCTCAAGAACCCCTCCTCAGCCCTCTTGATTATACTTTAAGTAACCCCGCACCTCCTCGTAATATCCAAACTACGGATTCTCTGCATTATGTTTACACCACACATTGCCCTCAGACACAGGATCTCCACTGCCTCCAACCTTCTCTTTGTTGCAATACTCATCACCCATGCTTCACACCCACATAAGAGTGCTGGTATAACTATACTCTCATACATTCCCCCCTTTGCTTCCATGGATAATGTTCTTTGTCTCAGACTCCTCAGTACACCACTCACCTTTTCCCTTCATCCATTCTTTAATTCACCTCGTGTTTCATAGACCTGTCTGCTGACAAATTCACTCCCATACATCTGAATACATTCACTTCCTCCATACTCCATCCACTCTGATATCCAATTTTTCATTGCCTATTTTTTTTATCCTCATCACCTTACTCTTTCCTATGTTCACTTTTAATTTCTTTCTTTTGCATACCTTACCAAACTGGTCCACCAACCTCTGCATCTTCTCTTCAAAATCTCCCAAAAGCACAGTGTCGTCAGAAAAAAGCAACTGTGACAACTCCCACTTTGTTAGCCTCTTTCTCTTTTAATCCCACACCTTTTGCTAACACCCGAGCATTATGTTCCTGTATAGGCGATACAGGAACATAATTATAATTTACATTTGGAAAATCTTGGAGGGACTGGTCCTAAACCTGAACACTGAAATTACTCCGTGTGACAAGAAATTCGACAAATGGTGTAATAATACCTTCACTAAAAAGCAGATCAGTGCCTGACCAGCCAGGTTGTGGTTTGTACGTTAGAATGCGTGCGGCCAGCAGCAACAACCTGATTGACCAAGTCTTGATCTCTCAGGAGGCCTAGTCTGGGAGTGGGCCACGGTGGCATTGACCTCTGGAAACATCCTTTGTATATCCTTTAGATCAACTGGACTGTTGCTATTTGCATTAGTTCAATTAAACAAACTATTCGGAATGCCCAAAATTTGTCAAATTCTGCTCCCTGATGTGCAGGTGAGAAAGATGTAGATCTAGAAATATTTCAGACACTGGTTCCAACCTGCACACTGAAAAAAACACTTTTCAAAAGTGTGTGGCACAGAGGGTTGCAGACATATGCAAAGCGAGGTACATCGGGTGTACTTAGAAGTAACCCAACAAGCCTGGTGTGTCCAGGGATTTGCAACACCACCTCTTCGAATACAATTGTAATTATCAACAAGACCTAAACTATCTTGAGAGAACTTGACAAATTGCGTCAAAGCATTTCTGATTAGCCAGACTCTGTTGCCTTCAGTGGAACCTTCAAGTGCTTGTAGCTGCTCTCTTGTTTATCATTATTGTTCTCACTTTAACATTGGTATTCTCCATCGTCACCCATGGCTGCTAAGGAAATCCTTTGCTCTCAACCTCCCTCACCTTCACCTCCTTCACCTTCACCTCCTTTACCTTCACCCCCCCTCACCTTCACCTCCCTCACCTTCGCCTCCCTCACCTTCACCTCCCTCACCTTCGCCTCCCTCACCTTCGCCTCCCTCACTTTCGCCTCCTTCACTTTCGCCTCCCTCACTTTCGCCTCCCTCACCTTCACCTCCCCCACTTTCGCCTCCCTCACTTCCCTCACCTTCGCTTCTTTCACCTTCGCCTCCCTCCCTTTACCTCATCTTCACCTCTCACCTGTACTTCGCTCACCTTTGCCTCCTTCACCTCTTTCTCATCAGTCTTGCGAAGTCTCCCAGCTCAGGCTGACACATTCCATTATTTCATGTATATAACCCATCCTGTGTGATGGAATATGACAAGGAAACATAGGTAGCTTTTGTTTCCACCATGCAACTATCATATAAAATACAGTAGCTACACACACTGCGTTTTCTCACTTTTTTAAATTATTTTTTTTTTTATCTTTTGTGAATTGATGTATCGTGGACTGGATGAGAGAGGTTTGAAATTACTGTGTGAAAGTGAAGTAGTCCACGTGCCCTGTTTCGTGTTGCTTTGCCCTAGCTTTATACCTTATAACTTTATATTAGGGTACTAGCCAAGGAAAGTGTTCTTGCTAGTGTAAAATTTATTTTATTATCACACCGGCCGATTCCCACCAAGGCAGGGTGGCCCGAAAAAGAAAAACTTTCACCATCATTCACTCCATCACTGTCTTGCCAGAAGGGTGCTTTACACTACAGTTTTTAAACTGCAACATTAACACCCCTCCTTCAGAGTGCAGGCACTGTACTTCCCATCTCCAGGACTCAAGTCCGGCCTGCCGGTTTCCCTGAATCCCTTCATAAATGTTACTTTGCTCACACTCCAACAGCACGTCAAGTATTAAAAACCATTTGTCTCCATTCACTCCTATCAAACACGCTCACGCATGCCTGCTGGAAGTCCAAGCCCCTCGCACACAAAACCTCCTTTACCCCCTCCCTCCAACCCTTCCTAGGCCGACCCCTACCCCGCCTTCCTTCCACTACAGACTGATACACTCTTGAAGTCATTCTGTTTCGCTCCATTCTCTCTACATGTCCGAACCACCTCAACAACCCTTCCTCAGCCCTCTGGACAACAGTTTTGGTAATCCCGCACCTCCTCCTAACTTCCAAACTACGAATTCTCTGCATTATATTCACACCACACATTGCCCTCAGACATGACATCTCCACTGCCTCCAGCCTTCTCCTCGCTGCAACATTCATCACCCACGCTTCACACCCATATAAGAGCGTTGGTAAAACTATACTCTCATACATTCCCCTCTTTGCCTCCATATCTCTGAATTAACTGACTCGCTGTACTACCCAAGCAAGTACATATACTAAAATATGGAACGCTTCACTATTTTGCGTGTCATCCTTTAGCATCGTGATGGAAATAATAATGCGTCATCTTCAAGCTGACACATCCCATCTGTCCTCCTTCCCGTCTGGTAAACCTGCTTGCATCTGAGAGGGCTACGGCTTAGGTGCCGGGTTCAAACAGGGGTCACGTGACTTTAGACTTGGTTAGGGAGCCTGCCTATAAATGTTGCTAGGACATATATACTGCACAAGTAATACCGTCGACATTGCGGAATCGTAATAACACTTTTGGCAAGTGAGCTATGTGAATCTATGTAAAGGATACATTATGTTGCACAGAAGTGTTGAATTCTACAAATGATATAGTAGAAATTCTAGGCATTAAAGTTGAAAATAGGAATTTGGTAATTATCCTAGTGTACAAACCACCATCGGCAACTGCTGAGGAATACACAGATTAGTTTAGTAAGATAGATAGCTATCTGGATAGGCTAGAAAATGCTACACCAAATATTTTACTCCTTGAAGATTTTAATCTCCCTCATGTAAAATGGAAGATGACGCAAAGTAATGTTATGCCAAAAATATCCCCGGGAAGCACCCTGGCTCAACAGGTACATACCAGGGAACTAATGAGGCTTTATGAAAAGTACTCTTTAAAACAACAGGTAACTGATCCCACTAGAAATGAAAATACCCTGGATTTGATATTCACAAACAACGAGGAACTGATCAGAGTCATAACAGTTTCGAAAACTATTTACTCTGATCATAACATCATAGAGGTTTAAACTAGTATTAACTCAGGGGAAGGAAACTGCATCGCTAAAGTTAGAGACGGGATGTTCAGTAAGTTTAATTTTAACAACCATAGAATTAACTGGGAAAAAATAAACCAAGAGCTATCAGACATATCCTGGGAATCAGACATGAGCACCCTAAATCCCCACCAGTGCATAGAGAAGCTGAATATAGAAGCATACAATGTATGTATGAAACATGTACCATTGAGGAAACCAAAAAGATCAGATATAGAGAGCGTAGGAGATGGTACAGAAGAAGAAAACGGGTTACTGAACTGCTTAAAAATACAGATATACTACAACCGAGGAAAGATAGACTTTGCAGAGATATCACTGAATTAGAGCAAAAACTTAGGATGTCATACCTCACAGAAGAAGTACAAAGGGAACAAAGGGCCATACAGGATATTGCAAGAAACTCAAAATATTTCTATTCCTACGCAAAATCCAAGCTAAGAACTACCTGTAGAATTGGACCACTACTGAGAGGACACTCATACTTACGACGAACAGGAAATGAGTGAAATCCTAAAAGAACAGTGTGAGTCGATGTTCAGCAACCCACTAAATGACAGCAAGGTAGAAAATGTAGAAATATTTTTCACTCCAGAAGAAGGCCGCACAGACCAACTAACTGATATTAGTACAAATCCCATAGATTTGAAAATGAAAAAGAAATGGAAAACATGCCCACTCACTCAGCACCTGGACCAGATTCGTGGAATGCTCTATTTATAAAGAAGTGCAAAGTACCACTAGCACGAGCCCTCAGTATTCTTTGGAGAAAGAGCTTAGATCTAGGTGAAATACCGGAGGCCTTAAAGGTGCAGACATAGCTCCTTTGCACAAGGGAGGCAGAAGAACACTAGCTAAAAATTACAGACCAGTAGCCTTAACCTCTCACATCATAAAAATCTTCGAGAGAGTGATGAGACGGAGGTTACAAATTTTATGGACCAGCACAACCAACATAACCCGAACCAGCATGGTTTTAGAGCAGGACGATCATGTCTGTCACAGCTGCTGAACCATTATGACAGAATTACGGAGGCACTGGAAGACGACAAAAACGCAGATGTGATTTACACAGATTTTGCAAAGGCGTTTGACAAATGCGATCATGGAGTGATAGCGCACAAAATGAAGGCCATGGGCATTACGGGGAAGGTAGACAGATGGATTTTCGGTTTCCTAACACACACAACACAAAAAGTAGTAGTGAACAGGGCAAGATCCAGCATCAGCAAGGTCAAAAGCCCAGCGCCCCAAGGCACTGTCCTGGCACCTCTGCTGTTCCTCATCCTCATAGCAGACATAGACAAAAACACCCGGCACACTTTTGTATCGTCATTTGCAGATAACACACAAATAAGCATGAAAGTCAGTACGGTAGAGGACACTGAAAAACTACAGGAAGACATAAACAGGGTTTTCCAGTGGGCAGTGGAGAACAACATGACGTTCAATGGTGATAAGTTCCAGCTGCTTAGGTATGGAAAGAATGAAAAACTCAAAAGGAGCACTATATACAAAACTCAAGAGGGCCACCAAATAGAACGTAAGGAACACGTAAAAGACCTGGGAATAATTATGTCAGCGGACCTTTCTTTTAAAGACCATAAGACATAGATCACGACAGCCAGGAAGATGACGGGGTGGGTATTGAGAACTTTCAAAACAAGGGAAACAATGCCGATGGTAACACTCTTCAAATCGCTAGTGCTCCCTCACTTAGAATATTGCTCAGTGCTGACGGCCCCGTTCAGGGCAGGAGAAATATCGGAGCTGGAACAAATACAGAGATAGTTTACGGCTCACATTGAGCCAGTAAAGCTCCTAAACTACTGGGAGCGCCTGCAAGTCTTGAACATGTACTCATTGGAGCGGAGGAGAGAGAGGTACATGATAATATATACCTGGAAGGTACTCGAGGGCTTGGTCCCAAATCTGCACACTGCCATAACATACTGGAGTGAGAGATATGGGAGGAAGCGTAAAATAAACCCAGTGAGGTGCAGGAGTGCGGTGGGGACAATAAGGGAACACTGTATCAACCTCCGGGGTCCCAGACTTTTCAACATCTTACCAGAAGATATCAGAAACACTGCTGGAACAAGTGTTGAAGCCTTCAAGAGGAAACTAGACAAGTATCTTCACCAGGTGCCAGATCAACCAGGCTGTGATGGATATGTGGGGCAGCGGGCCTCCAGCAGCAACAGCCTGGTTGACCAGGCGAGCACCAGATGAGCCTGGCCCATGGCCGGGCTCAGAGAGTAGATATACTCTCGAAATTCTTCAAAGGTATATCAAAGGTACTCACTTGCCATGGGTTCAAACCCATGGCAAGTGAGATTACATCTTTGAATTGGTTAATTATCTATACGGGCCTGTACCATATGCTGATAAATAATGCTTTAGGTAAAGTAATAAAGAGTCGCTGATATATGAGAAATGGTAAGACCTGAAAACAAGTAGAAGGTTTTTAGTAACCACCCAGGGAGGTACTACCCTCCTGAAATACCAGTGTGAAACACAAGCCTGTTAAACGTTTTGTACTCTGGCAGGATTACTGCTCTTTTCTTCTTTCTCGCGAACATAGATGGTGGTGGTTGAATATTAAAAAGTTCTACTTACATTTAGTAGATACTGTGTTTAGCATTTCGTATTTCGGTAATATTTTCTTTTTAATTTTTCGAGGTCAGGTCTTAGACCGGGCCGCGGTGGCAATGATCCCTAGAACTCTATAACAGACACCGTGAAATCCACGGTAAATATTAATATTAATGAATCTCTTGAACAAAAATATGTAAGTCAAAATACTGCGTGTGGGAGGTGTTTAATTAAGTTGTTAATTGAAAAAATAACAATTATGAATATATGAATAATAAGCAATTAGTGAAGGAATCGTTGTGAAGTAACTGGATCTTACGCCACCAACTCTTTTTTGTTTTTTTTTTTTTTTTTTTTTTTTTTGTCTTTTTATGCTAAGATGTCAGCATACAAACAGAATTGGTTGTACATATAAGCCATACCAACACCAGGGAAACTTTGCCTGTATGGAATGTGTACCTGGAGGTTACCTGGAGGTTATTCCGGGGATCAACGCCCCCGCGGCCCGGTCCATGACCAGGCCTCCCGATGGATCAGGGCCTGATCAACTAGGCTGTTACTGCTGGCCGTATGCAGTCCAACGTACGAGCCACAGCCCGGCTGATCCGGCACTGACTTTAGGTATCTGTCCAGCTCTCTCTTGAAGGCAGCCAGGGGTTTATTGGCAATTTCCCTAATGCTTGATGGGAGGCTGTTGAACAGTCTTGGGCCCCAGACACTTATGGTGTTTTCCCTTAGTGTATCAATGGCGCCCCTACTTTTTATTGGGGGCATTTTGCATCGTCTGCCCAGTCTTTTACTTTCGTAGGGAGTGATTTCTGTGTGCAGATTTGGGACCATTCCTTCCAGGATTTTCCAAGTGTAGATTATGATTTCTCTCTCCCTCCTGCGTTCCAACGAGTACAAGTCAAGTGCTTCCAAGCGTTCCCAGTAGTTAAGGTGCTTGACAGAACTTATACGTGCAGTAAAGGATCTCTGTACACTCTCTAGATCTGCGATTTCACCTGCTTTGAATGGAGATATTAATGTACAGCAGTATTCCCACCTAGAGAGAACAAGTGATTTGAAAAGGATCAGCATTGGTTTGGCCTGGTATCTGCTTGTTAATATTTCCGGCAATATTAACCCCAACGAGTTGCTGCTTGTGACACGCAGTCCAGTGTAAGCACAACAGCCTGACTGATCAGGAGCTGCCTGAAAGACCTTACCAGGCTTCCTCTTGAAGACTGGGAACTACTGGTTGAGAAGGCACTCCCCCTGCTACTTCATTTCGTCCTTCAATTACTTGTAAAGGAGGTTGTGAAGTAGGGAAGGATGACCTGGAGTTTACCTGTGGCCTGTTTCGGGGGTCAACGCCCCCGCGGCCTGGTCCCAGACCAGGCCTTCCGACTGTTTGTACTAGCCATGCAGAATCCAGTGGCTGCACGGCAGCCCGGCTGATCAGGAATTGACTTGGGGAACTTGTTAAGCTTTCCCTCTTGAAAACACCAGAAGTCTGTAATTCCTCTTGTGTTAAAAGAGATGGAGAGGTTTTGGTCCCATTACACTTAATGAGCTATCTCTTGGAATATTCATTGCAAACTTCCCTCCCTCTGCTGTGCACTGGGAGTATTTTGCACCATTTGTCAATCCTCTGACTCTCGTAGGGAGTGATTTGTGTATACAGATTTGGGACCAATCCCAATAAAATTTTCGAGGTGGAAATTATAATGCGTTTCCCTCACCTACATTCCTAGAAGTACAGATCGAGGTACTGAAGCTTTTACAATAGTTTAGTCGCCGGACTAAATTTATGGGAGCATTTAAGGTTCCAGATCAAGTAATTTCACCTTCCTTAAACAGTGCTGTTAGAGTACACCAGTATTCCAGCCCGGAGAGAATAAATGGCTTGAAAAGTATCATCATTATTTTATCTTTTTTTTTTTTTTAAGCGAAGGCTCTGTTTATCTAGCCTGGAAATATAAACACATATGCAGTATAATGTGATCCTTTATTGACAACGTTTCGCCCACACAGTGGGCGTTTTCTTCGCGGATGTGATAACACATCTAACATTATCACTCTTGTGTTCCTCATGTTAGACTTTCTGTTGAGTGATTCGATTTTATTTTAGTTTTTTATTGTAGTCTTTATTTATTCAAATTTTTCGTAGTGGAGTAATTGAAATTGGTCCTTACTGAGCATATTGTTGTTGGTGGCTCACGGGAAGACTTGACTGACATCAACTTCAAGGTATGTTGTGTCCTCGGTGGATGTCACTCACATGCAAGTTTTAGTATCGTGTGTAAAAGAGGATACGGTGGTTTGATTTATGGCCTTATGTCACATATAAGAATGAGAAAGAAAATAGGACAAGTACTGTGCAAAAATATTTGAAAATATTTTCAGTGACAGCCTCGGGTTTCATTATTAACTATTATTCTATTTTTAGAAAATTATATATCAATCTGCCCTCTTCTCCAGTTATTACTTTTCACTTGCATCTTGTGTGCTATTCACCATGATCGCAGTTGTCAAAAGCTTTTGCAAAGTCTGTATACACTGATACTGCGTGTTGCTTTTCTTACAGTACATTAAGTATTATGTTGTAATTGTGAAGGTCATGCGAGAGGCAGGAGCGACCTGCTCTTAGCCCTTGTTGCCCTCATCTGTGCAACTCTTGCAATTCCATGTGATTAACAATCTTGCTTCTTAAAAGAATTCTCATAGATTTTGATAATGTGGGATGTTAGTGCGCGCGCGCACACACACACACACACACACACACACACACACACACACACACACACACACACACACACACACACACACACACACACACACACACACACAGGGATAGACTCAGAGGTGTCCCTGTTTTCAGATGATGTGAAGTTAATGAGGAGAATTAAATCAGATGAGGATCACCTGGACAGGCTGGACACGTGGTCCAGCAAATGGCTTCTCGAATTCAACCCTGCCAAATGCAAAGTCATGAAGATCGGAGAAGGGCAAAGAAGACCGCAGACAGAGTATAGGCTAGGTAGCCAAAGACTGCAAACCCTATTGGGTTAGTCTTCAAATCCCTTGCGACCCTAGCCTCTTAATCCCTTTTTGCTTTTCTTATTCCTTTTTTTTTTATTTCTATCTTTAATTGAATATATTGACTCCTTAACTGCCTATCCCCTCTTTTGATACGCCTATATATGCCTCTCTTTTGACCAGTGAGATGTTTTAATCTATTGTTCATCCATTTGGCATCATTTTTGTTAGATCTAATTTCCTTACTCGGAACAAAAGTTGTCTAGGCAGCTAGAATTATGCTCTGAAAAAGTCATGTTGACCACCAATTCACCTACCTGACCCATAGTTAGGTCATTCCAATTTAGCCCACCCACGTAATTTCTGAGTCCCATGATATCGGCTAAGCGAAAGTCTGAGACAAAGATTTGATTGCAGTTATCTGGGTAATTCTATTATATATTGAAACTAAGTGATTTGTGATCGCTTTCCCCAAGCTCATCATTAACCTCAAGATAATTAGTTAGTGATTCTTTGTTGGCAAGAACCAAGTTAAGCAGATTGTTGCTTCTAGTTGGTTCTGCCACAAACTGTTTCAAAAAAAAAAAAAACAATCCTGAACCATATCAAGAAAGTCACTAGACTCAAGATTTCCTGTCACATTGTTCCAATCAATTTGTCTAAAGTTAAAATCTTCCATTAACACAACATTTTCATATCTAGATACCTTATGAATTTCGTCCCATAACAGCTTACTGCACTCCCTATCAAGGTTTAGGGCCTATATATCACACCCAAAATTAATTTGTCACGTCCCTCGAGAAACTGTAGCCAAACAGATTCTGTGTCCGATGTTTCTAATCTTATATCATGTCTAAGACAATTTAAATTTTCTCTGACATACATCGCCACTCCAGCACCCTTCCTGTTGACCCTACGAGTGTGGAATAGTTTATAACCCTGTATGTTGCATTCAGAAGGTTGAATGCAACATTCAGGTTGAACCAGGTCTCTGTTATACCAATAATATCTATATTACCTGCACTTGCAAGTAATCTTAGCTCATCTATCTTATTTCTTAGACTCCTACTAGCTCCACACTGCAGCTAGTCTAGCACCTTTGAGAAGTTCTGTGATTGATCGTCTTCGCCTGCAGTGGAAGAGCCTTTTTCTAGTTTATACCTTTTATACCTTTTTTTTCATGTGCCTTGAGCATACTTCTAGTACCACAGAATTGATCCTCAATAGACACTGGTTCGTATCCATATTATTCAGTATATCTTCCCAGCATGTTTCATTTAGGATATGATTTATGTGATCCCAGTTGATGTTCTTATTAAAGAAGAATTTGGTGTTTTGTTGCTCAGGACCCGTGTGCATGAATTTCTGAACTTCGACTAGGTTATGGTCTGAGTTTACTGTCTTTGACACTGTTGTATTTTGTACCAGATTATCATTCATTGTTTGTGACTATAAGTTTAAAGGTATATTTTAGTCGTGTCGGTTCCACTGTGTGAGACAGTTCATCTTAACTGGCTCCTGGACTACTCTCTGCTGTTACAGTATTTGCTACCTATTCCATTTTAGATGTCTTAACTTGAAATCACCAAGCACCAGGATATTCGGGGCCGGGTTTGAAAGCGTTTCCTTGTTTTAAACTGCTGGGAAGTTGCATCTGGTGTTTATATAAAAGCACAATAATTAGCTTCTGGCTTTCAGTCTGTAACGTCAAGACTTCTACTTAATTATTTGTGCTGTGTGAGGTCTTGCCTCTCACTTCCACCCACCCACTTACTCAGGAATTTGTGGGAGAAGGTATTACCATCACCTCCACCCACTCATTCAAGTACCTGAGAGAGAAGGCATCTCCTCTCACCTTCAACCACTCATTCACAAGCCTGTGGGAGAAGGTTTTGCCATCACCTCCACCCACTCATTCAGAATCTGTGGGAGGCTGAGTCATCCTCTCCACCTACTCTGTCTTCTAGGTTGACATGAATAATATTGTGGTAAAGGGGACCATCCATTTGTGCCCTCAGAAATGGCTTCTAGTAGTCATTTGTTACAAAAAAAAGCTCAGATTTGTGTGATGCATCATTTGTTAGGTGGGTACGGCATGGGCCCGTAAACTAGTTTAATCTAAGAGATGGGCCTCATCAATCAGGGCGTTGGTTATGATGTGTGAGAGATGTGCGGTGATTAATTAATCATAGCTCTGCTGCATGTCATCACTGGTGTCCACGATGATGGTAGTGATGACGGTAGGTGCGTGGATGTTGACAGGGACAGTGGCGATTGGTGTTGACAGAGACAATGGCGGTTGGTGTTGACAGGGACATTGGTGGTTGGTGTTGACAGGGACATTGGTGGTTGGTGTTGACAGGGACATTGGTGGTTGGTGTTGACAGTGGTGGTTGGTGGAAGATCCTGGAGGCACCAATTCCACATCTGCTCACCGAAATTCCTCCTTACTATTGCGGGTAGTAACACGTTTCAGAATGTCCCTTAGTAAAACGTTTGGGCGCAGTAGGTACAGTTAACACTGCTGGAACAAGTGTAGAAATCTTCAAGAGGAAACGGACAATTTCTTCCTTTGTCGATGACCCCAGAGTCTCCGAGAGTGACGTCCATCGAAGACAGCGAATCTAAAGACTAAAATAAATCAAGTTTTCCAGTTGACCTCGGGCAACAGTATGTTTAACGAAGACATGTTGCATTTGCCCAGCAGTGGAATAATGGAGGAAATAGACTAACGGTGTATAGGACATACTCAAATCCTTTAATAGAGCAAAATCCCCATACAAGAGTCTCAGAAGTAATGATGCAAGAAGGTCTTTCATTCAAAAATCTCAGCAATGTTGCCATTACGACCGCAAGGAAAATGATAATACTGGATAAGTAGAACTTTCAAAACAGAGATGCAGAGCCGCTGGTAATACTGTTTTGAGTCAGTTGTTCTCTCCAGGTTGAAATACTGCTGAATACTAAAGGTAGGCGAGATTGTTGAGCTGGAAAACGTACAGAGAACTTTCTCTGCTCGTATTCATTCAAGCATCTGAATAATTGTAGTTTTTGGGACGTAGACGAGAAAGGTACATAATTTACACCTTGAAAATCCTGGAAGGACTGGTCCCAAACCTGAAATCACACTGTATGACAAGAGATTTGGCAAACGGTGTAAAATCCGGCCATAAAAAAAGCAGGGACGCGATTACGGGAGAATTCCACGAGTGTCAGAGGTCCCCGACTTTTGAACGCCCTCCCTCCGTGAATAAGGGAAATTACCAACAAATCTCTGTTGTCTTTAAGAGGAAACTCAATAAGTTCCTCTCTGAAGCGCCCTTCGGGTATCCTACAGTTAAATATCGGATCAACCAGACTGTGATGGATAAATATGGCAGCGCTCCACCAGCAGAAACAATCTGGTTGGCCAGGCAGGCACCAGACAAGCCTGGCCCAGGGCCAGGTTGCGAGAACGAGGAAATCTCTCGAAGCCCATTACATGTATATCAGAGGTAAAGCAGTAACTATTTAGGAGGAAACTTGACACGGGTATAAGTGTTCAAGAGTACTGGACCACTACCTGCTACAGGTACATGGTCAACCAGGTTATGATAGTTGTGTAGGTCTTCGATCCATTAACTACAAGAATCTTACCAGGCAGGCAACAAGGAAAGACCAGGCAATGAGGAAAGAAGAATCTTTGAAACAGTTCCTGACCAGTTAGGCTGTGGTTTTTAACGATGAACTGCTCACAGTAAATTTCATCAGTCTGACTGATCAGGATACCATGGTTTCGGGCTTATTGTGCCACGGGCACAATAAGCTCGAAACCATGATAACTTTTTCTTGAGGGTGGTGGGGAGAGTCAGTGACGGTGACGGGCAAGTGGGTGGGTGCCACAAGACTATGACCGTACAGTAGTGTAATAAGGGTTTGGGAGATACCGAGGATATCATTATGGTGAAGGAGTTATAAAGATTCTTAATTAAGGCTCATAAGTATAATATCCTAAAGGAAATTTAAAGGTGGTGATTAATAGTGGTGGTTTCTGAAGTACGTAATTCCTCATCGTTGAGAAAGTCTTGGTAATGTGAGATTCATGTTGCAGGGATGCTCACTTATCTTAATTCTGGACACGAATATTTTCCAGAAATTCCAGGGATGTGAGACTGCGTCGTGGATATGATGAGCTCAGGTGCTATCACCAGGATCACACCAGGTAGATATAGTCAAATATGAATGTATCTACAAGTATATAATTTTGTATAGCTATCGACTGGGTATCTGGAGATCTTTCTCAGAGGATCCTTGTTTGGTTTGCTTAATTAATTATGTCAGAACACGAATATTGCATCGAAAATTCTCAAGGATTGAAACCTCGATATTTAAAAAAGTCACTTGACACAGTGAACTCTTAAATCTGTTATAAAAAAAATGCAGAATGTCTTGCTATGTATACTGGTTCAAGTTTTTTTTTAACAAGAAATAAATTGTTAACGCTGGCAATGTCAACCAAATTCTTAAAAAATAAAATTCATACTCACAAGAAACAAGCGAAGTTCAGTCCTGTAGACACACCAAACGATCAACCCGACACCAATCGTTGCGATGTTTGTAACATTAAATTTCAAGAAAAAATCATGACCATACCGAAATATGCTGAAAATATAGTAGGAGTACATGAATTTGAAACGGTGTGTCGAGAGGATAGGTGCAGAAGCACTACAAACGTGCTTCAGGCTCGTACCATCATGAAAGAGAACGTCTATATTAGGAATGGAATGATGCTTCTTGTACAAGCAGAACCAGTCATAGGAAATGCCTCAAAGAACTGAAAATGTATGCATGGTAGATAGTGGAGGACCTAGTCCCGAATCTACCCGCTACCCTAACTTACTAGAGTGAGAAATATGAGAGGTGGCGACAGGCAGAGAAGCCACGTGCATAATACGAGAATACTGTATCAACATCTGTAGGCCCAGACTTTTCAGCCTAGACTGATGCAGTGGTCGGAGAACTGGCAGATGCAGTTTAATATAGACAAATGCAAAGTTCTAAAGGTTAGACAGGAAAATAATCGTGCCACATATAAAATAAATGTAGATCTTAATACTACTGATTGCGAAAAGGATTTAGGAGTTCTGGTTAATAGTAATCTGAAACCAAGACAACAGTGCATAAGTCTTCGCAATAAAGCTATCAGAATCCTTGGCTTCATAGCATGAAGCATAAATAATAGAAGTCCTCAGGTTGTACTTCAACTCTACATATCTTTGCTTAGGCCTCATTTAGATTATGCTGCGCAGTTTTGGTCACCGTATTACAGAATGGATATAAATGCACTCGAAAACGTACAAAGGAGGATGACAAAGTTGATCCCATGTATCAGAAATCTTCCCTATGAGGATTTACTGAGGGCCCTGAATCTGCACTCTCTAGAAAGATGTAGAATTAGGGAGGATATGATTGAGGTGTATAAATGGAAAACAGGAATTAATAAAGGGAATGTACATAGCGTGCTAAAAATATCTAGCCAACACAGGACTCGCAGCTGTGATTCAGGAAGGATATAGGAAAGCACTGGTTTGATAATAGAGTTGTGGATGAGTGGAACGAACTTCCGAGTACCGTCATAGAAGCTAAGACGTGTAGTTTTAAAAATAGGTTGGATAAATACATGAGTGGGTGTGGGTGGGTGTGAATTGGACCTGACTAGCTTGTGCTACTAGGTCGGATGCCGTGCTCCTCCCTTAAGTGAATGTGACTGACCTGACTAGGTCAAGGCATTGGCTTAAGCCAGTTGGAGAATTGGATTTGCATCGCATGGGCGAGTAGGCCTGCTGCAGTGTTCCTTCTTTCTTATGTTCTCATGTTCTTAAGAATAGAATTCTTTAAGAAAACTAGATCACTACCTCCAGGCTGTGACTTATATTGGCAGGCGGGTCTTCAGGAGCAGCCTGGTTAACTAGGCAGTCAACAGGGAGGCCTGGCCCCGGGCTTGTGCGCCGGAATAGGGAAAACTCCCAAAACAGGTCACAAGTAAATCACAGGTTTGCCTGAAGATCTTAAATTAATTGACGGTAATTTACTATCACAACCCAAAGTGCAGTAAATGATAGGATAGAAAAGAGAACTTTCAAATTAAGATATACTAGACAATGATGATTCTCTTTAAGGCACTTGTACGCGTTAGATGGAAATGTTAATGCACACTAACGGCTTCTTATAAGGCAAGCAGAGTTGCACACCTGGAAAATGTAATGAAAAATTTTACTGTCCATACAAATTTATTCTGGCACTTCAAATTATACTCCCTGAAGTGCTAGCCAGAAAAATTCATTATAATTTACGCTTAGAATCTAAACCACAGGAGGAACCTGTTGCAAATCTCCACACTAAACTTGATCCTTATTAAGTACATTAATAGACGATTAAGAAATAAATTTTCCAGTATTTCTTAACACTCCCCCTTCACTTAGAGGAAGTTCTTGATGGACAGCTGTACGGGAGCGACGAGACTCCGAATTATCTACAGAGATGGAAATTTAGCAAATTTCTCTTAACATTTCTTGATCAGCCTGGCTATGGGGCTACGTGTAACTGCGGGTACTAACAGTTTGACTGATCAGATCATCAAGCAAGAGACTTAATATGAGAGGCAGGGGTGATAATCCACGAAACAATAGATGGCCACATAGTGATTCTGTATTAAAGGAAAAATCACTAAGGAAGTTACCCTCCCCAGGTAAAAATTATAATATTTTTGGAGCGGAGGAAATCTAGATAACTTTTGAGTACCTGGTTGGTGTGTAAAGTTAGCGCACAAGTTGAGCAAGTTTGCTTACAAGTTGTGGTCTTGATACCGTGGGTGACGATGGCCAACCTGCCCTGCACGGCTCATCTAACCAGTTTCTCCGGACACGACAGATATTTTCCTTATCCATCAGGAGCGTAGCCAGATTACACCGTAAGGAGAAGTCTTTCCAACTGCGTAAGGGATAATCACCTTTAATTACAAGATATCAGATGTTTTTATATACTACAACGTTGAAGAGCCTCGTGGTTTGCCGGCAATAGATCCGTGATAACATGAGGGTTTAGACGAGTGAGCGAATGAAAACTGGGGCCTAAATAGATCACCTGCCAAGGAACATTCAATCTGTAACAAGTGCTACTTAGCGCATAACAGGAAAGAGCTAGATTGTAGTTGATGAAGGTCTCAACTTATGGGTCAATTAGCACAAGTCGTGCAGGCTTCGTCTTCGTTCACTAATCGCGGCACAGTCTGGTCTGTGATTGCAGACCAAAGGAGATAAGAGAATTATGGGACGTTCTTGATGTAAATTGTACGAAAATAGAGGATGAAGAAAGCTTTATTTTTTTTTTCAACCCCGAAGGGCTAGTGACTCGGGATAACCCAATAAAGCCAATAAATGCGATTTATTGCCGTTGGATTTAATTTTCGGTCCTACCCGGGATACGGTCCATAGCAGTCGACAGACTCCCAGGTATCTACTGCTGGGTAACAAGGAAAGCAGGTGATCAGAGTCATGTTCATACGTCCCGCCTCGTATTGGGGTTCGATCCCACGTTCTTCATGGTGTGAGGCGAGTGCGCTAATCATTACCGCCCACGAGGTGCGCTGCTCTTCTTGATACAGGAGTCTTCTTAAGAGCACTTTTGCTTGTGTGGTTTTTTGTCTGTAGTGCTACACGTAAATGACGATATGAACCAGAAAATTATATGATTTATTATTTGGTTTGGAAATATTACGTGTGTGTGTGTGTGTGTGTGTGCGCTCACCTATTTGTACTCGCCTATTTGTGGTTGCAGGGGTCGATTCATAGCTCCTGGCCCCGCCTCTTCGCTGATTGCTACTAGGTCCTCTCTCTCCCTGCCCCATGAGCTTTATCATACCTCGCCTTAAAACTATGTATGGTTTCCGCCTCCACTACGTCACTTTCTAGGCTATTCCACGGCCTGACTACTCTATGACTGAAGAAATACTTCCTAACATCCCTTTGATTCATCTGAGTCTTCAACTTCCAATTGTGACCTCTTGTGTCTGTGTCCCTTCTCTGGAACATCCCGTCTTTGTGTGTGTGTGTGTGTGTGTGTGTGTGTGTGAGGGGGGACTTCTGTCCAAAGATCAAGACTGCCCTCTTGGGCTGTGTTGTAAAGTTGCAGCTAAGATAATCCATCACAGGGAAGCACTTCATGAGCTCCTCAAATCATTAGATAACCTACAAGCTATTGTAGAAGGCCAGTGCAAGCCTACATCGAGTGACGTAAGCTGCTCAGCTGATGGTGACACTATTGACAAAGACTGGAAGTCCCACACTGAGCTTAACCCAGGGGTAAATAACTGGTGGAATTCTGTCATCGCTAAGGTCCCACAGACTGACAGAGTTCAAAACACTACCTTTGGGAATTCTAACACAATTCCTCTGACCACCACAGAGGGAACAAATCCTCTTCCCAACAACGAAGGAAACCTTGGATCTGTTAATTCTTCTACACCTGACATCTCTGCTTCAGCCACTGCCAATCCACTTGACAGTGCACATACCATCTCTGATCCTACACCTGTCAGCACACCTGCCGACACTATTCCAGAATCTGGCAGCAGTGCTTCATCAGCAAGTTCTGAGTCAGGAGTTTCTCCACCAGAGATTGGTGGAGTTAATCAGGGGACTATCACTTCACCTGATCACCTACTGCGCCAAAGTACGAACAGCAGGGACATATCTGTCAGAATTGGTAGAGGACGGGGCAGAGGACGTGGAAGAGGACGTGGAGGAGGAAGACATCTACAGTTGTCTCACCCTCCACTAACACAGTTCCTCCAGCTGCAGAACCTGAGGACAAATCTGCAAAACACAGGAGGTGCAACAAATCATAGTCCACCCTCCCAGGCACCTAGGCTGTGCTCTCGCTGTCACCGGAAGGGGCACACTGCCAGTAACTGCCTGCGAGATACCAGGTGTAATTAATGCTACAAGAAAGGACATCAGGAGGACCAGTGTCGGAAGAAAAAGGAACTTGACAGACAGGAGCACCTGTTTAGAGACCTGTTCTCAGAACAAACCAGCAGGATCTCTGAATTGGTGAACACACTCGCACGTCACCCACTCAGCTACTCCTATCCCAGCCCAGCAGGTGGTATTGTGCCTTATACAAGACCACAGACCTACATCCCTGCAGCTGCCTCAGTACCCTACCTCTCTCAAGGGCAGGCACCTTACATGCCCTACACACCCACCACCTCAAGCTGACCACACCATCATGAGGAGCCAGTCTATCAGCATCCTGTCGGGATGAATTGTAAAGGACCTGCCTAGTATGGGCCAACAGGCCTGCTGCAGTGTTCCTCCTTTCTTATGTTCTTATGTTCTTATGTTTCATTACTAATGTTGGAGAGCTCACACACAGTTTTGTGAACACTCGACGTCCCGACATGATAGCTGTTGTTAAAACATTTTTGGATGACAGGACTCCAGAAAATTTTGCAAGAATTGGTGGCTACACCTCATGGATGAGAAGAGACAGGCAAGGGCAAGGAGGAGGTGTTGCTGTGTGCTTCTCTAAAAGTGTTCATGCCCAGCACATTGATGTTGCCACCCCTACACATCTTGAAATGATGTTCTTCAAGCTCTGCATAAACACTAGTACCTCTGTACTGGCATGTGCATCAAGCTCTGCATAAACACTAGTACCTCTGTACTGGCATGTGCATCAAGCTCTGCATAAACACTAGTACCTCTGTACGGTCATGTGCAATGTACAGACCTCAGTGGCAACATGCAGAGCCCATCAACTTCCTAATGGAAAATATTGACTCCCTTCTGCTACAACACAACTGTCAACATATCATAATTGTTGGTGACCTCAACCAGCACCTTATACAGAGGGACTTTGATGACTTTCTTGCAGTGTTTAACATGAGAAACTTTGTTGATTTCCCTACTCACATCTCTGGCTCCTCCCTTGACCCGGTAGTGAGTGATCTGGCAGAAGGCATAGTCACTTGTCAACCCCTCGGCTATGTTGGATCGTCTGACCACAAGGCTGTTTTTACGACACTTAAGATCCCAACAGAACGAGGAGTCCACACGCACAACCTGGCTATGGGAAAGAGGTAATTGGCCAGCCCTTCGCTCTGAGCTCGTCACCACCGATTGGAATGCTCTTCTCCAAGGGGATGTTGACAACCAAGTGAAAGCCTTCACTGGACACATTCTTAATCTACAACAAGAACACATTCCTCACCGGCAATATGTGACGAAGCCTACGGATCACCCTTGGTTTGGCTTTCGTTGTAGAGAGGCTGCTACTGCTAAGTACAAAGCATGGCGAAGGTATAAGAGACATCCTACCACCTAAAACAGGAACTTGCACAGGCAAGCCTGTAGACATATGGGTGACGTTCACAAGTGGGCCATTGCTAAATGGGAGGTGGACACTAAAAGAAAGCTAGCATCAGGTAGAGTAGGCTCCAAAACCTGGTGGTCCCTGGTCAAGGACAGACAAGGTTATCTGCCTGATGAACTCATTCCACCTCTAAATCGACAGGATGGGACCACCTCTACTAGTAGTCAAGAGAAGGCGGACCTCTTTGCTGAACACTTTGCTACCAAAATGCAAGTTCCTGATCCAGCAAGGGACCCTCCTTGGCTAGCTGCAAGAACTGTGTCAAAACTGTCAGTGGTGACAAGGCAAGAGGAGGTGCATTTCCTTCTTAAATCGCTTGACCAAGAAAAGGCTGTGGGCCCAGACAAGTTGAGCCCAAGATTGCTGAGAAGATGTGCAAACCAGCTAGCAGCACCTCTAACTCGCATCTTTCAGCACTGCCTAGTACGGTGTAAATGGCCCTCTCTATGGAAAGAGGCAAATGTAGTCCCTGTTCACAAAAAGAAGAGCAGAGCAGAAATCAGCAACTACAGACCAGTGTCACTCCTGTCAATCACTGGTAAGATCCTTGAGACAATAATCTCAAGACAAATGACAGAGTTTTTTGACAATCACTCACTACTTTGTGATCGTCAATATGGCTTCAGGAAAGGTTACTCTGCTGCTGATCTGTTGTTAAACCTCTCCACTAAGTGGCACCAGTCACTGGATGAATCCAAAGTAAGCTGTGTGGTAGCACTGGACATTGCTGGCGCTTTCGACCGGGTGTGGCACCAGGGCCTCTTAGCAAAACTTCAAGCACTGGGAATTGCAGGCTCTACGCTATGTCTCCTCAGTGATTACCTTCATGGTAGATCTCTAAGTGTAGTTCTCAGTGGAACGGAATCAGCAAGACATCCTATTGGGGCAGGTGTTCCACAAGGAAGCGTGCTGAGACCATTGTTATGGAATGTCTACTTCAACGACCTTCTTCATCTCATCCCAGAATCACATGCATATGCAGACGACTGCACACTGACATTCACTTATCCAAGAGAAGAAATGCCAGCTGCTCTAAGCTACATCAATCACCAGCCGAGAGCTATATCAGCTTGGGGAAATAGATGACAAGTAACATTTGCACCTGAGAAAACGCAAATGATGATCGTCTCTAGGCACCATGATGGTAATGCTGGTGCAGTAGTAAGGATGAATGGGAGGGTGTTGGCACCTGGAGAAGTTGATATCCTTGGGGTGAAATTTGACTCCAAACTAACCATGAAGAACCATGTTGTAAATCTTGCAAACAAGGCAGCCAGGAAGCTTACAGCACTTCGCCGTATCTCGCATCTACTTGACAGTAGGGGTTGCAAGATTCTGTACGAGGCACAAGTACGCTCGCACCTTGATTATGCTCCACTTTCTTGGTTTGCCTGCCCCCCCTTCTCATCTGCGACTGCTTGGCAGAGTAGAGAACAGAGCAAGACGTCTCATCTCTCGCCTGGACCCATCCTGGATAGATCTGTCATTTCAGCAGAGCCTTCAACATAGGAGGGATGTGGGTGGCCTTACTGTTATGTACAAGGCCAATATTGTCAAAGTACCACACTTGGATCCACTTCGAGGACAGCGTGAAACAAGCTTTTATGCCACAAGACGGGCAGAAAGCATCAGTTTCACTCTGGCTGTACCCTTCTCCAGAACTTCACTCCATCTGAGATCCTATATACCCAGGATGACTCGAGTATGGAACACATTCGTGCAGCATAATGATGTCAACGAGATAAAGTCAGTTGATCAAATGAAAATGCTGACCCACAGATGGCTCCAACTTCATCCTGTTCCCTACTTGTATGTCTCATAACAATAAAAATGCTTTCAAATGAGTTGATGTAGGTAACAGCTCTTAGCTTGCCAATAAAGTTAGGAATCCTTAACCTGTAAATAGCTTGTCAATAAAGCTAGGGATCCTTAGCCTTGTCAAACCCTGTGTAAAAAAAAAAAGAGAGAGAGAGACAAAGAGAGACAGATACTGTTTGCAGCAAATTTCTTATTTACGTTATTTAGGTTAGTCTGAATTAGATTTATATAAGTTAGATTGTCCTCTATCAACGAAATTAACTAAGGCCAATAAATGAAATATAAGAAAAAAACCATAAGCAGTTGACACAAATTTTTAACATTGATCTGGACCAGTTGCTGCAAAAGTTGATGCTTGATCAATCTGTCTTCGCAGAGGTCGATTCACAAGCCTCTTAACCCTTATCGACCGGCTTAACTGATTTCTGGCCTCCAGGACCTGATCATAACTACTCTTGAAGCTGTGTATGGTGTTTGGCTCGTATCTTTCCGTATTGTGCGTTCCACTTTTCTGCGTAGTGCAAAAAGCGATAGCCTGTTTGACGAGGCGTCCACCAAGGAAATCTGATCACAAACTGGCTACTGGTGTAGTTTAACTCCCAAGTCACGTCACAGCATTGTCAGTATGACAACTACAAGAAAAGTAATAGGCTGGATAACGTTATAGAGCCTTCAATGCAAGGTACGCCAAGCCAGTGGTGTACTATATTTAAGTTCCATGTTCTCTCTTAGAGGCTGAAGTACTGATGCACTAGAGCTCGGTTCAAGGCATGCAAAATTGCAGACCAGGAGAAAGTGCAGAGAACCCTCACTGCTCGCATAGATTCAGTCAAACACCTAAATTACTGGGAACGTTTGAAGTCCCTTGATCTGTAGTCCTTGGAAAGTAGGGGAAAGGGATATATTTATTAAAATGTACACCTGGAAAATTAGTTCCAAATCTGCGGGCACAAATCATTTCCCATAAAAGTAAGAGGCTTGGTAGACGCTGCAAAATACCCTTAGTAAAAAGCACGGGTGCAGTGAGTACACAATAAGTGTGAAGGGGCCAAGACTTCTCAACGCCCTCCGTTCATACATAAGGGGATTACTAGTTGAACTTTGGCTGTCGTTAGAGAGAGCTGGAAAGTTTCTCAAGTCAGCCGAGATGTGGTGATTATGTTGGACTTCGCGCGGCTAGCACCAGCAGCCTGGTTGATCACGCCATCCACCTGGAGGCCTGGTCTGGGACCGGACCGTGAGGGTATGTACCCTTGGAACGCTCTTCGGGTAGACACATGTCATAGGACAAGACGCAATCGGAGACAGTTAGGTTTCATCCCAGCAGTAGGATAATAGCTCCAAATTTTTGGATCAAGAGCCTTACTTTGATGAAGGGTACAGGATGTAGTGTATGTGTGCGTTGTGAATTGGGCGGGGGTGGATGTGACCTAATGATGGCTGTGCGTAGATGTTGAGTGGGCGAGGGTGAGTGTGACCTTTGCAAGAACACGGGTATACACCCGGCAGACCTTACTTCTCCACAGGACACTGAACCCGTCTATATCTGGCCCAGCAACAATTATAAAGCCAATTTGGAGGGGAAACTATAATCCCATTTTTTATAAAATACACCTAGTACACTTGGAAGACCTCACGGGCAAGAGTTTATTGACACAGCTTGGGGTTGTGGAGACGCTTAATAGTGGTAATAAAGGTAGATATAATAGTGATGCTGGAGATTCTTAATAGTTGTAATAGTGATGTCTGTACATAGTAAAGAAGGGGTAAAAGTAAGTTTAATCGCGGTGGTAGTTGTTCAGACTGAATTCTAGCAGTTTAGCGAGATAATGGTAGTATCTGGAATTTCTTTTTAAATAGTGTTGGGAGTAGTGTTTTAACCTGATATATGACTGTTTATTGGGCAGAGCAATGGTTTATGTAACTGTGACGTACCTCTGATTGGTTTCTACTCCCGGAACCCGGCCATGGGGACAGGCTTATCTGGTCGTCATGACTCATGAAACCGTAATGGCACGATTGCACAATTTTATTGTGGCTAGCTGGCCCAGTGGCTAACGCGACGGTCTGGAGTTTTGAGACTGATCGCGGGTTCTAACCCCGCCAGTGGTATGGTTTATCTGGTCAACTAGGTTGTTGCTGACCCATTGGTCCAAATATCCATCACGGCTTGGTTGATCTCACACTTCGCAAAGATGCAGGTCGAGTTTTATCTTGAAGACCAACATTATCACAGCAGCAATTTTTATATCTTCTGGTAGAATGGAATAGTCTAGGGCCCAAACAGTGTTACAGTCAAATTTACTGAAAATCCTTCTCGTTGGCCGTTTCTTGTTCTCCATGCCTGACATGAGATTGTGATCTAGGTATATTGTATTTGTGATCATGTCTCTGAATAGTTTTTCTTTGTTCGTGCAGATCACGTCAAATGTATTTTTATTTCTAGTTGGTTCCTATATCTGTTGGTTCAAAGCAAAATTTTCATAGAGCACTGTTAGTTCTTTGATATACAACTGTTGAGCTAGCGTGCTTCTAGGCGCTAATTTTAATGTGTGTTGTTGTTCATCAGCTTTTCTTTCGCATTGGAAAGATTGAAATCTCTGAGGATAAAATATGGTGTAGGATTTTCGAGGTTTACAAGGTAGTTATGTGTTCCTTGAACTCCTTAGCCGTTGCTGATGATGGTTGTTGTACAAGGATAATTACTAGATTCTTATAATATACTTAAATATCTAGAACTTCTAGTGTATATGTATTTAATGATTCAACAGTTCTGTGCAGAAAAATGTGTCTTTCACATAGTCCTACTCCTTCCTGTGACCTATTCACCCTATAGTATATAAACATTTAAATGTTTTACTAGTATCTTACTGTCCAAAAATATTCCATTGCATGTGTTTATGTAAATGATCCAAACATGGCAATTGCTTGTGAGAAGCTCACTTGTATAGTTACCTTTGTTATATATGAATATTAGCAAAAAAGGAAGGAGGGTGTACTGTTTGAGATGTTTTGAGTTTGTCTGGGCTTTGTTAGCATCTCTGGTACTGTGCTGTCTTCTAATATGGTTCTCGGTGCACATGTACCCTATGTTTGGGGTTGAGGTGATGCTAACACTACTCGTTGGCCTGGTTGCGGTGACTGTGTCGAACTGCAAAACGAGCACCAATAGCTTGAATGAGGATGCTGTCACCCAGGAGACCTAGTTTGAGAGCAGACACAAGCTCGATGATCCTCAGAACCATCAACGGGTAAAGTGATGCTGCTGACGGTATTTCATGTTTTGTTTCGTAGTGGTAGTATTGTTTCTCATTGACAGTAACTAATTTGGTTCGTTCTGTATTTGGTTCTTTCTAGGTCATTTATTGTGACAGAAGTAGTGTTACCCCTTCCTCTTCCGTCTCCTACGTCAGCTGTGTCCTACCAAGGTAGAGTGACTCAAGCATTTACCATCATTCATTCAGTAGCTGCCTTAGCATAAGTGCGCAGTCATTGCAATTCAAATGACCCTCCGAACTGTAACATCTCTACCTATGTTTCAGTGTACAGTTACTGCACTCCCCACTTTCAGGATTGAAGTATGGTTAACCGGTTTCCCTGAATCTCTCCATAAATATTACCATACACTTCAACAGTACGTCAAATCCCTAAAAATAGTTGTCCAAACTCACCTCCATCTAACATGCTCCACGCTGAATTTATATGCTTTCTTGGTTACATTATTCTCTGGAAAAATATACTTATGCACCATACCTTTGATATACCTTTGAAGGGTTTCGAGAGCTTAACTACTCTCAGAGCCCGGCCATGGGCCAGGCTCGTCCGGTGCTTGCCTGATCATCTAGGCTGTTGCTGGTGGAGGCCCGCTGCCCCACATATCCATCACAGCCTGGTTACAAAGAAACGTGCACGACTAAGAATTTTTCACGTTGTAGTGCTGTAACAAATATTCAAGTCGGCGCTGATTAACCCACGTTGGATATAGATGCTGAGATGCATGTATATTTAGGATTCACGTACCGGTTGCAATGGTTCAAATGTGGTGGCAGCCCTGCCTGAGCCAGGCTTCCCTAATGGCTGCTTGGGAACCTTGTATTGTGGGCTGTGGTTCACAGGTTCTTACCCGCTATGAAAGACCACTTGCACTAGCAAGGTTCAAAATTGTCAACATCTTTCAAAGATTAGTCAAATTACCAAGTATTTTTCATGAATATATTGTATAAACCTCTTGTACTCTCAAGAACAGTTGAGGATCATGTGAGGTTTGTTTTGTGTAATGGTTGTGTTTATCTAGATGAGTCATTTGTTTACACAACAGTAAGTAATCTGCAGAAATATTGTATTAACTTTGTACATGAATACTTCAGAGAACCGACAAGTTGATAAATTAGGCACATGCGCAACACTATGGAATATTTAAAGATACCATAGTGTTGCACATATGTCTACTTTATCAACTTGTCGGTTCTCTGAGCCATTCGTGTACATTCCTGTCAGACACAGCTTGGGATCTTAATACAGGGGATTCTTCACTTGCTTAAACCTTTAAGCATGACCTACTTCCACATTGGTTAAATGTGACGCCACCTACGACTGCTGCACCTCTCCTGCCTACAGTTTATTAGCCACTTCTTCGCACATATGCTGTATTCTTTTCAAGATTGATGAAGTGATTACATCGACTCAAGGCTGAGGGACTGATTACCTGTCAAGCCAGCTTTCCACCCCTGCTGTGCTCATCGTGAGAAGTTATCAAGCTATTCTGTGTGAAGGGTTAAGATAAGCCAGCAAGCAACTAACCCAGGTGTCTTACCCCAGTACTCAAGCAAGCCACATGGGTACAGTATTCATCGCTTGTGATTCAAGCTCCAAGCCATTCTGAGTGCTTTTTCATCCCTGTGGTGTTGTGGTATTTCGTGGGTGTATTTTAAGCCAGCCAGCTTAGAATATCTTCACACCAGTGTGGGTGTCCTCAGTGAGGCTTACGCCGTTCATCCCATAGGCCCACTGACCATGTGTGTCTCACCACGCGGTCTCGGTCTTAGCCCTGCTCAGCCCACTCACTCACCACTCGGCCTCAGACATTGCCCCACTCACCCAGCCACTACCACTGTTTTGGTACACTACTAGGGGTTATAGCACCATATTTTAAGGTCCTGTGCTTGCAGTTTGAGATAGTAGATTCGTTCTCCCTTGCTCATATTGCGTGTTATAGCGTTAATTTTTTTCAACCGGGGAGAGTCATCCACTCCACCGAGTTTGTTCATTCCTCCAGTAAGAAAGAACCGATCCCTTGTGTTCTGGTGATTCGATTCCTGCTCCAGGAAGATCTTATTCTGACTGTGTAGCCACCAGCACCCATTAGTGACTCTGTAATGAGCCAAGAATTACTGTATCGAACAGTCGAGTTGAGTACTCCTAGCAGAAGAGTTAGTAATTCCACAGTCACTAGTGAATGTAGCTGTATCTTCTGTAGATACTCGTTCAAATCTCCCTCAGTCAAGGCATGTGTTAGCCATTGCAGAGGAATTCGATCCTCCCAGAGATGATAACCATTCTGCATATGTAAACCTCACCCTCGCAGACTTGGGTTTAAGTGTAAACAGCCTGTACAATTAGATGTCCTAGATGAATGAAACTGTCAACTGTGTCTTGTTATTAACTGATTAGTTTTTTCAGATTTTTTTTTTTTCGTATTCACGTTCCCTCCATATTCTGAGAATTTGACAGTAATGATCTGAGTGCACCAGATGCCTTTGCTGTTAATTTCACCTTGTATATATATATATTTATTCTTCCTCAGAATCCATAGAGTGCATGAATACAGATCGATCGATCAATTCCATCCCATATTGTACAATGATTTGTTCTTATAGTTGTAATGCATTACGTTAAAACTCGTTACAATGAAACTCATTACGTTAAAAATCATTATGTTAACGCCCATTACGTAAAACTCATGTTAACATCCAGTATGATACCATCCATTAGTTCTAAGTTATATATGAATTTGTTGTTGTATAGAATCAGCCCAGAACCACCTGCCTGTTCAGCCTATAGGATAGTAGTGTATGTCGAGACGACATACGTAACATGATCGAGCTGTCAGCATAATTGCTGAATCCCCTTATATGTGTTGTATAGCATATCATAGTACCATCCATGTGTATATATAGAAGACCCCTTAGGCCGAGTGACTGTGTGACGTCACGGGATGTGCATGTGTACGTTCGTACCTCTGCCTCCTCCTCAGTCGGCGCATAGACAGCTAGGCAGAACACGGCAAGGCTGGGCTTCATCTCCTATCATCACAGTCTGACAATATATCGTTACCATCCAACAAGTGTGTCTACCTTCAACCCTCGTTATCTCCTTTTAAGAACCCCTATGACACTTCTGTTCTTCACCATTCTCCTTTGTATGGACTGATGAAGCCACTGTGTGGTGAAACATTTCCTCATTAAGGATACCATAGTGTTGCACATGTGTCTAATTTATCATTGTATTAACTTTGTCTGGGCACTTGAATTTTTATGCATTGTACAGCAGCAGCGTTGCTAACTTATTGTCAACAGTCCAGTTGCTTACATAGCTTTTATTGGAAAATATTTACGCAAGAATGAATACTCTGTTAATATTATTTTCGGTCACGTTGAGAAGAATTTGTTTGATCACAGTTTGGTGGACGTGAATGCAAGCTTGGTGTGAAAATGATTTTTTTTTGAGCTGTATTAATATCAGTATATTGAAAAAATAATTAAAAGCAAGACTGTCTTTCTTGGTCAGACAAAACAAAAATGAGATATCAAGACCACTGAGAAAGTTAAAATACCATATAACCAGTATTCATGTTTTAGTGTTATCAGACCCCTAACTGTCCTCAAGAGGGAGCTGGAAAAGTTGTGGTTATTTTCTCATCAGCATGCGGCTAACACCAATAACATGGTTGATCAGATCATAAATCTGAAAGCTTGGTCTGAGATGAGACCGAAAGGCGAAGATCGAAAGGGTGACTCCCAGTATAGTCTCCAGGTAAACCTTCAGATAAGCAGTCACGTTTTTCCATGGCATGAAGTCATAGTAAAAAAAACGGAGTTTGTTTAGGAAGATGTGTTGGCTTGTGTGCGCTCTACCAACACACTCTTGACAACTACACACACGCGGAATTACAAGGAAATGCCTGGACCAGGAAAAAAAAGATTTTTTTCTTATTTTTTTTGGGGGGAGGAGGAGGAGGCGGCGGTATTTTTGGAGTGTTGGTTACTGTAGTAGAGTGTGGATGGTGGTGCATTTAGGAACATAAAGGAGGAGCACTGCAACAGGCCTGCTGGATCATGAACATCCACCCACTCCCACTCCTGTACTTGTCTACCCTATTTATAAGGGGTTCCAAGGTTTTCACTTTAGTGATGCTACTCAGGAGTGAAGTGTTGCTGATGGTCCAGCTATGGAAGTGGGTGAGTTTTGGTGCTGGGGTTTCAAGTTTATTGATGGTGTTGCTAATGCTGGCGTTGTGGTGGCGGTGGATTTCACGTGGAAGCATGCAGAGAAAATACTCTTTAAGAGCCAGGTCACAAATATACACACTTTCATAACATGGTATTGGTGTGAAAAATATGGAAGATATAAATAGACCCAGCGAAAAGCAGGGACATCATGGTCACAATAAGAGAAGAGCTTCATCTTCCGTGGCCCAGAACTTTTCAACTTGCTACCAACATATATCTGAAATATTGATGGAACAAATGTTGAAGTCTTCAAAAAGAAACTGTACCACTACTATCGCCAAGTGCCAGATCAATAAGGCTGTGATGGTTGTGTGAGCCAGCGGGCCGACAGCAGCGACGGCCTAGTTGAACAGGGAATTAAGATGGAAGTCTGGCCTTGAATAGATACTCTCCTGAAACCTGTCGCAGGTTTTTCTTAAGCTCTCACTCACTCAGAGGTCTCACTTTTCATGCAAAATGTTGATAAATATTTACTGGAAAAGTTGACAGATGACTTTTCGACTTAAGAAATCGAGCCCAAAGAGTCGGTCAAGAAAATTAAATTATAGGCCTCCACAGCAAAAAAAAATCCTTTCTGAACGCACAGTATATATGCTAATCCTTATTTTTATTAGAATGTAAGGATGGAGGAGCACTTTAACAAGCCTACTGGCCCATTAATATAAGACAGTGCAAATATATATATATGTATAATATATATATATATATATATATATATATATATATATATATATATATATATATATATATATATCATAGCAGTGTAACTACTACGAAGATACTAAAATTTATATGAGTGGCATGCGTGGAGGACATCCAGTGAAGAGAAAGGGCGCCGAAGTCACATTAAGAGAGCATTATATCAATATCCATGGGCCCAGACTATTCAACATTTTATACCAGAAAATATCAGAAACATTGCCGGGACAAGTGTAGAAGTGTCTCAAGAGGAAACTCCATCTGTATACATCTTCGCCAAGAGCAGGATCAACCAGGCTGTGTTGGATATGTGGGCCAGTGAGCCGCCAATAGCAACAGCTTGGTTGACCAGGTAAGCACTCCTACGGTAGTTGGAAACCTCCAAATTAGTCACGGGTATATCATAGGTATGCATGTAGAGTAGCCTTGTAGACGGCAAGTATCCAGGGATGTCCTACCGTCTTTTGTAATATCGGGTAAAATAACAGTGCTTCTCTACTAAGACAGTCAAATGGGTGACTTTTCAGTTGCATTAAACAGTGATTATGTAAATGTATAGTTTTAAGCGCCCTTGATGGGGCCTCGTTTTCTATTCGTTCTTCAAAGCTTACAGTCTTATTATATATTTTATTTATTGGTATTGTGGTATATTATAATTAGTTTTTGATGATAGACAACGATCGACCCTGACCTAAATAACACATCGAGAAATTTGCTGAAAACCATGTGATAACTGGTTGAATTACTGCACCTGTTTATAAAAGTTTGTAATTCTGTCCTTACATGAAATTCATAGAAAAGTATGTAATGTAAAATAAAAATCAAGAATAAGGGAATTGAGCAAAGTGCCAAGCAATTTCAGGTATATTAAAATGTCAGCTAAATTGTCTCCCTAATAAGGTTATTATATTAGAAAATTGAAGATGAGAGACTTGTGCAACACTTAGGAATCTCTGTTGAAGAAACGCTTCCTCACTGAAGATTACCACTAAAACATTTGCATCACAAAATGAAAATTAAAGGTGGATTATACACATTAAACCAGTCCTGGCCTAGAAATGACAAAGCTGTCTTTCCCAGGATACAAGACCTTCACCAACACAACCATGAATTCCTCAACATGGTTTATCTGTAGACAATTCCTGTTGGCCTGGGTCCAGACCAGCCCTGGTCTGTTGGTGCTAGTAACGCGTAGTCCAACGTAAGCACGACAGTCCGGCAAATCAGGAGCTAATCTAAGGAAATTATCCAGGCCTTGAAGACTGTTAGGGGTCTGTTGGTAATTGCCTCTATGAATGTGTTTAAAGTCTTGGTCCCTTTACACTTATGTAGCCTAGAATTTGATAAAATGTGTTGTAGACAGCCTGTACAGTGTGGCGGTTGATGAGCGAGCGTTGGTGGACAAAATCATTTATGAGCCAGAGTGGCAGGCGGTTGTATTGATGTTTTATGGCTTTTGCTCCTGGCTTTAGAGTTCTTGTCCCTCCCTCTTTTTTTGCGTGTGCACCATATTTGTCAGTGATGACCAGTGAGGTTTGGCAGCGCTCGGCTGGTCTACACACATTGTTACTGGTGATAATGCTGACCCTACAAGGACAAGGATTTGGATCAGTGATTGTGTTGGCAGTGAGTGTGGTGATGCACCCTGGCAACCCGCCTACTGCTATTTATACTTGTTGATGTAGACCAAGTTACCGCGTTCATCCTGTAGCCTCGACCCGGAGACCCCGCCTGGGGATGCGAGGGGGGGGGGGGAGAGGGTGATGAATGGTGGCGGCCACGAGGATGGATGGTTGGCAGCAAGGGTAGGGGAGGCGGTGTGGGCGGGCGTCTTAAGGAAAAGATTATGGGATGTAAGAGGAAAAATGAGGGCAAAAGCGAAAAGTAATAAGAAAAGAAAGTGAACCTAGATTTATTTTATTTTAAACAGGGGAAGCGCTAACCCTTGGGAATGATGGGCATCCAGGTTCATTCATGGAGGTGGAGGATAACTCTAGTTCCTTGGATCAATAGCTTCTCACGGAAATGATGGCACCTTCCTTGAGGGAAGTGAAGCTACCTAAAGGTGGTGAGTGTAGGGTTGATGAGTGGTAGACTTGTTTTTAAGATTTTCAGTGAGGAACAAGTTTATTGAGCAGCGGCATTCATCCTGTGTTTACGTATAGTTAATTCCAGGGAACTTCTCCCGCTCCTCGGGTCCAGACTAAGCCTCCTGATTTATCGTTTGAACACTGTTCTGTTGGAGGAATAATGACAGAATAAACAACAATCAAGGATTTGGGGAGAAGCAAGGTGAGGACTGTAATTTTTAAATTGTCATCTGGAGGTGCTTTCAAGGAGCCGCGCCACCTCATACATGCCAGCATGCACTGAATAATGCGTACTCGCCTAATTAGGTTTTTAGGGACCGAGTCTCAACTCCTGACTCATCTTTCAGACTCATTTTGATTGGGTTCGCTGATTTCAGGCTTCTAAAGTCCGATCATACCTTTTCTTGAACATGTGTATTGTGTTTGCCTCACTACCCTTTGTCTAGTTATTAGTCCGTATCAGTTTCAACACTTTCCCCCCTGAGACTGAAAACGTATTTACTAGCTTCTCTGCAGTAATCTACATCGTAGCTGTCATTTTTCCCTGGCTCCTTCTCCTTGCATCTCGGCTTGTTCCTAGCCAGTCTTGGTAGTTTGTATGTCATGAATATTTGTGTGTACATAAAAATTATTTTTGGAGAATGAAAATGTTTTGGGTTCAGTTTGTACTAAATCAGCCGCCCAGCAGGTGCTCTCTCAAGCTACCTATAGTATTTGCTCTTTAAGTTGGTATATTATAAACCAGTTATTTATAACTGGCTTATATACAGCTGAGTGCCAATCAGTCGGCGTAGGGTAGGTGCACGAGTGAGTTTCACTGCTCAGACTAAGAGGCATACTAGCAGTCAATATAAAATAGATGTAGGTGGTAGCAGTCTTTATAGAATTTAAAGTGAATAACTTCAACCAACTGCAAGAAGTGTCTGTGTAATACCACCTTGCTTCATGCAAGGACCCTCCTATTTGCATCTAATTATCTCCACTCGTATATATCTGTCTAGTTGCACATATCACAGTTTAATCCCTAATAACATAAGATGATTGGCGCCCTGTTGAGACTTTTTGGTTTATTAAAATAGAAAATTGTTGAGATACTGCAAGATGTGTGAGAAGCCTTTATGATGTGATCATTTCTCTCTCACAACTGGTTTGGATGTTGTTTTGGGGAAGGGGGACCATACTCGCTAGTTGGCTGCTTCACGCCCATAGGAAGCTGAATCACTATCTCCAAGTGCATAATCATCCAGGTTGTAATGATTGTGTGGGCCTGCGGGCCACTAGCAGCAACAGTTCATGTAACCAGTCGGTCAACAAAAATGCCTGGTCGCAGGACGGGCTGCTTAAGTAAAAGAACCCTCGAAACTGGTCACAGGATATATAGATATGTGGAACCCTATCAGAGACCATTTTAGTCCAGATAACGCTTCATTTTTGGTAATCATTGTCCTTCACAGAAAATGTTTAACGAAATAATTATAATTAAAGTAGAAAACATATAAACCATGCTGGGTACTTTTCAGCAAGTTATGTTTAAGACGGTGATTTTCAAATTTATTATTTTGTTGATATCAGTATTACATTATCTCTTGAGGTCAGACTGAAGAGGGTCTCGGAATGGGCCGAAAAATAAAGCGAGAGTGAATGATGTACACCATAAAAAAAATGAACACGAGTCGAAGCGAACGTGATAAGGCAAGGAAATGTAATGACCTGTCACAGACGAATTCTCTATTCCTTTCTCATAGGGAACGTCCGGCTGCAAGAGCAGGATCTTTCTCGTAACTGACTCATGGAGGATAGAATTCTGTCACCCCTTGGGATGAATGACCATACGGTTTACCGCTTCACATAAATATATAATATACATGCTTTTCCAAGCCTGTCTCCAACCCTTCGCCGTTTATTCTCTGCACGTGTTTTTTTTTTTTTTTTTTGGAAGCTGTAAGGTGCAGTACTCTTGTCGGTCCCTCATCTTTCAGGAGTTCTCGCCTAGATGTGTTTGTAGGGGTTTATTTCACACCTCCCTGTTCCGCCGTCTAACTACTTTCGACTGTTTTTACTAATGTCTAGCCTCCAAGACCTACCTTATCTACTCTTGATACTGTTTTGGTGTTTGCCTCTACTACATCTTGGTCCAGTTCGTCCTAGTTTGTGAAAGAAGTGAAGGTTAAGAGAAAGACAAGACAAGGTTAGAGCGAGAGTGCTTGCTGTCATCAGGTTTGAGAAACCATAAAGTTAGCCCATCCAACTGGAAGACACTTAGTGATAAACAATCTGACAAGATGGAGACTCGGTACGTCACCTGGACTTGATGAGACAGTACGAAGATAACGTAACAGACAACTTTTTCTATCAGCTCACCTATCTACAAATAGCCACCGAAGGTGGCTCACTGGCCTGTTTTTAAAAGCCTGACTCTTTAAAAAGATCATTTTTTTATATCACTCATCCTCTCCTAATTCAAACGGCTTGTGGCCTCTCGTTTAGAATATTGTTTAGTGTTGACCATCCCGTTCAGAACAGGGGAGATATCAGAGCTGTAACAGATACGGAGATAATTTACAGCCCTCATAGAGCCAATAAGGTATTTAAATTACTGGAAACGTCTCAAGCATCCCTAATATTTAGTCACTGGAGCAGGGGAGACAACTTGATTATATATAAGTGGAAAGTACTCGAGAGACTATTCCCAAATCTGCGCACTTGTATAACATTCTGGAAAGATAAGGGAGTAAAATAAACCCAGTAAAAAGCAGGGGCGCCATGGGCTTAATAAGAGAACATTGTATTAACATCAGTAACCCCAGACTATTCAGCATTTTACCAGAAGGTATCAGAAACACTGGTGGGACAAATGTATTCCAGATGAACCAGTCCGTGATGGGTATGTGGGCCAACGGGCTGCAAACAGAAACAGCTTGGTTGACTAGGCAAGTACCAGGCAAGCCTGGCCCAAGATCGGGCTCCGGGAGTAGAAAAACTCTAAAAAATCATCAAAGGTATATCAGAGATTACCAGATTTTTCATTAAATTATCCCCAGATACCTTGAGGCGAGTGCCGTGCGTTTTAGAGCAAATGGACCCGTTTTCCTTCTCGACAACTACTGCATGCCTCGACCGAGTCATGACTTGCTGTGCTTCAGAGTGAACATATGAGCTTCCTGACTCACGAAATCGTAATAACGCGATTGCAGACAAATCATAGAACAGGTGAGTCCTAACCCCCCCCCCCCTAGACGCCCAACAGCTTGGTTAAGCCCCGACTTTTCTCTACTCCTGGTGACGATCCTCTCATACATCAACTCGTTCTCTACCCCATCTTCCAAGCTCACCACCATCCCAACAAAGTTAAGTCAGTTAACTCTCAAGAACAACATCGATTTATCCACCTACATTAAATTAATGTATTCCATGGGTAATGATATTTTTCTACTAAACTGAAGCAGTGTTAAACGTAAATATGCACATTAAAAACTAGCACGTCTTTAGAGTAATCTTCGTAGTAATCTGGCAAAGATATAGCCATGTGAAAGTGCTGATAACTCTTAGCGTTGAGGAGCCGCAGTCACCTTTACAACAGCCCCTGTCATTCAAGCTCTCACGCACCACGTTTACCTGCAGTTTACGACAGGCAGTTCTAGGGATCACTGATCTCACGGCCGGTCCCAGACCAGGTCCCCCGGTCAACACCCTCGTTGGTACTGGACGCACTCAGTCCAACGTTTGCACCACAGCCCGGCTGATCAGGAACTGACTTAATGAAATTGCTAGTTACCTTCTGAAGACGGCTAGGAATCTGTTGGTACCTCTCCTTATGCTTGAAAAGATGGCGTTTAAACGTTTTGGTCCCTTGGCCCTGACTTTTGATGGATTTTGAGAGTTTTCCTACCCCAGTAGCCCGGCCCTAGGACAGGTATCTTTTGGAGGAGATAATTCCCTTTTACTATACGGTAATTCATTTTGAATCTCCAGGTCAATGCGGTAAAGCTGCTGAGTAGGCGGCAGGGAAATGATTGGCAGGAGGAAGAGGAAGAAAATGAGAGGAGAAAATGAAGAGAGACTAAATAAAGAGGGGTTTAGAGGACGAGGCAAAAGAGGAGGGTATCAAGTGAAGAAAACGAGCCTTAGCAAGGTGAGACTGAGGAGGGAGACTTGCAGGGGTGTCGGTGGTAAACACTTCATTCTGGGTAATGGAGGTACGATACACGTCGTCACATTTGAAGCTCTGCCGCCTGTGACCAGCAGAGATAGAGGAAGGGCAAAGGGAGAGTAGGGGGGGCAGACAAAGAACGGAGAGAAAGAGGAGGACAGAGAGAGAGAGAGAGAGAAAGAAAGAGGTAAGGTGAAGGGGGAGTAGTGCGTGAAAATTACAAAGAAAAAAAACAAATAAATTATGGTTTAATAGAGATACAACGAGAAAAAAGAAAATATACAACGGGAGAGAAACGCATATATAAAGTGGGATACAAGATAGATTGAATGTTTGTACAGTATACTGCAGTTATAATCTATAATAGTATTTGGTAACATTACCGTCCATATATATATATATATATATATATATATATATATATATATATATATATATATATATATATATATATATATTTATATATATATATATATATTTATATATATGTATGTGTGTGTGTGTCGTGCCGAATAGGTAAAACTGGTCAATTAGAAAGAACTCATTTAAAACTAAGTCCTTTCTAAAATTTTCTCTTATACGTTTAAAGAAAAAGGAGGAGCTAGGCAAAAGACTCCTCAGGGTAACTAGGGATCCCAGGGCAGCTAGTTTTCTGTTCCAGCGACTCAGCGCTGCTGTTCAGAGGGGTAATGCCAGCTGTATTTTGGGCACGCGCCCCACTTCTGAAGAGCTGGATAAGATTTTCGCATTATAATCAGTGACAAACATGTAACAATATGTACTAGACATGTATCTCTCACATCTCATGTACTGTATATGCCATCTGTATATCAACAATGTATCTCTTAAACCTTTTTGTACCATATTATGTAATAAAATATACCTATTGGTAAAAAAGAATGAAAAGATGGGGTGGTAGGGGAAGTGGAATATTCAAACAGCTCCAGGAAGAATTCCAAATATTCTTCCTTGAAGCCTTTTTATCCACTTCTCCAAGGCTATGGGTCCCGTAATTTACACCATCGTTTAAAGATATATTTTTTTCATTTATGGTAACGTAACATTAATAATTTTGTACCAAAAGAACCTTAGAAAACTTACCTAATCTTAATATAACAAGCGCAATTTAATTTCGCCTAATCCAACTAAATATGTTTTAGATAGGTTTACAATAATTTAATAAAGAAACATAATGAAATATATTTTTTTCATTAAGTTCAGAATAAGTTTTGCGAAATTATTGCATACACAAATTTTCGGTTGCCTTATTCGACAAGAAGAGCGCTGCTGTTTAAGCCAGAATTGCAAGTTTCACCTATTCGGCACGACATTATATATAATGCATAAAAATATGGACTTTTAGTTTAAAGTATTGTTATAATCATAACCTGCAAGGCAGTATCGTATATAACTGAAGACAATGTATATTGGAAATTGGAAGCCGCTGAGTGATTAGAGAAAACTTGGAAGTTTAGGCTTCCGCATGCGTCAAGATTGTATCTGAAAGATATTTCGGGGGATCAGCGTCCCCCGCGGCCTGATCCCAGATCAGCCCTCCTGGTGGATCAACACCTGATCAACCATGCTGTTACTGATAGAGTGTAGTAGGATACAGACAGGATGTCAGCACAGCATATCTGTGGGACATGTAAAAAAATCCTTGGAAGGAAATCCAGAATCACATGCAATCTATGCTCTTCCAAACACCATATCTCTTGTACTAGACTAAATACAGCCTCAAAAAATGACCTCGAACTAGCAAGGTGCTTCTGGTTGTGCAATAAAGATGTAGAACTTTGGGCAGGTATCAGAAAGGTACTAAGGAGAGTAATAAATGATAAAAATAATCAAGAAAACAAGGATGACCTCTTGGATAGTCTACCAAAAATATATAAAACATGGGAGCAAGAGATAGTGTATCAAAAAATGCAGAATGTTCATACCACAACAGATGACTCGAAACTATCTAGTCACCCACATGGTGCTAAGCCAGACCCATCCCCCACTCATAGCACTAATACCCACAGTGCTGGTACTGGCCCAGGCTCCCCCAGTCATAGCACTAATACCCACAGTACTGGTGCTGGCCCAGGTCCAGCCGCTGGCCCAGGCCCAGCCGTTGGCCCAGGCTCAGCCCCCAGCCCCAGTGCTGACCCAGACCCAGCCTTACTGCCAGCCCAGACTCTCCTAGGGACACTACCAAAACCACCACAAAAACAGTGAATATACAACCATCTAAAACCGTAAATATACAACCATCATTGCACAAGACCGTGGCCCACAGTGCAGATGTTGGAGAGGAGTCTCCTCCTTCTTCCTCTACTGGGGAAAGTAGATGGAATCCAGGACGGGGTGGCCCTGGCTTGGATACTGAGGATTATAGTGCAGTCCCAGAACCTGCAGAAATTGACAACACACCTCCCAACAATTCTCAACCAAAGGTGAATTTGTGCAAATATTATGCTTGGGGCATCTGTAAGCATAGAATAACGGAAAAAAAATGGGACATGGAACTTTGAGCATCCCAAAAAATGTAGCGACCTCCTGTCTAAAGGAGTGTGTCGTTCTTCTTCCTGTACTTTCTTTCACCCAAAAATGTGCCACTCCTCGGTCCTCCAGAAGCAGTGTTACAACATCGAGTGCCCTGCATACCATCTAAAAGGGACCAGGAGGCACAGACCCCACAAGACAAACAATAGTAGCTACGACAACCCAACTCCAGGTGATTTTTTAGTGGCAGGAAACGAGAAAAGAAAATGGAAGGAAATAACAAAAATAGTCCACCACCTTGGAGCCTTGTTGGACTGGAGGCGCAGCCAGTGGCCACCCATGGCCCTCCAGAATTACAACTACTGATGCCAATAACAAAATCCCCCCAACAAACACATAATACAACCTCGTTCATATTTGCTAATATACAGGGCCTTAAGCCATCCACCAGCAACAAAATACCTTTTATCAGTGGACTTCTAGAGGAGTCTAATGCAATGTTTGCAGCCTTCACAGAGACTCACACAAAAGATCACTTTGACAGTGAAATATAGATAAGTGGTTACAACCTTTTTAGATGCGACATAAAAAACAGGCAACAAGGGGGGGTTGGCCTGTATGTCAAAGAGTCCCTTATCTGCACGGAGTTGCTGAACACCACAAATGAGGTAGTTGAAGTTCTATCAATAAAGATCGAGAACCAAAACCTAGTCATTGTGGTTGTATACAAGCCACCAGATGCAACCTCACAACAGTTCAAGGAACAGCTACTGAAAATTGATTACTGTTTGGAAAACCTTCCAGCTCCATCCCCAAACATCTTACTGCTTGGTGATTTCAACCTAAGGCATACAAAATGAAAGAATGTAGCAAATAATGTTATAGCTGAAACAATCCCCGGAGGTAGCGCAGATGAAAGGTCACACACACATGAGCTATTAAGTCTCTGCGAAAAACACACCTTAAGCCAGCAGATAGTGGAGCCAACAAGACTAGAAAACACACTTGACCTAATCTTCACAAATAATGAGGACCTGATAAGAGACATAAGAATATCAAAAACAACTAATTCCGATCACAACCTAATCGAAGTCCAGACGTACATGCATAGGGGTCCTGATCAGTAGAATGCATGTACCTGTGAAGGTGTCTTCACAAAATACAACTTCAACAACAAGAACATCAACTGGGACCAGGTAAACCATGTCCTAAACGAAACATGTTGGGAAGATGTCTTAAATGACATGGATCCAAACCAGTGCCTTGAAAGGATCAACTTCCTGGCAGCCGAAGCATGTTCTAGGCATATTCCCCAAAGAAAGAAGAAGAGCAGGAGTAAACTGAAGAGAGAAAGACGCTCCCTCTATAGAAGACGACGACGAGTCACTGAGCTCCTCAGGAGTGCTAGAATATCTGATACACGAAAGGAGGCGCTGACCAGGGAAGTGGAAAGTATCAAACTTAAGTTAAATGACTCTTAAAGGAACCAGGAGAGGCAGTAGGAGCTTAAAGCTATTAGTGAAATTGAAAGAAATTCAAAATATTTCTTTTCATATGCCAAAAACAAGGCAAATACCACATCTAGTATCGGGCCGTTACTCAGACAGGATGGGACTTACACAGATGACAACAAGGAAATGAGTGAAATATTGAAATCCCAGTACGACTCTGTGCTTAGTGAACCACTAATCGGTCTGAGGATCGACGACCCAAATGATTTCTTCATGAATGAGCCCCAAAACTCCATAAATGTATGCCAGATTTCCAACATTACCCTAACTCCGATAGATTTCGAAAAAGCCATTGACAACATGCCTATGCACTCAGCCCCGGGCCCAGACTCGTGGAACTCTGTTTTCATTAAGAACTGCAAGAAACCCCTCTCGCGTGCTCTAAGTACACTATGGAGGAGGAGCTTGGACATGGGTGAAATTCCACAGTCACTTAAAACAAGGGATATAGCCCCACTCCATAAAGGGGGCAGCAAAGTATTAGCTAAGAACTATAGACCAATAGCTCTGACGTCCCACATCATAAAAATCTTTGAAAGAGTGCTAAGAAGCAGGATTGCAAATCACCTGGATTCCCAAAATCTGCACAATCCAGGGCAACATGGGTTCAGGGCAGGTCGCTCCTGCCTCTCACAACTACTGGATCACTATGACATGGCCTTGGATGCACTGGAAGAAAATCAGAATGCAGATGTAATATACACAGACTTTACAAAAGCATTTGACAAATGCGATCATGGCGTAATAGCCCATAAAATACGTGCTAAAGGAATAATTGGGAAAGTGGGGAGATGGATCTTCAACTTCCTAACAAATCGAACACAAAGAGTAGTGGTCAACAGAGTTAAATCGGAGGCTGCCATAGTGAAGAGCTCTGTTCCACATGGCACAGTACTCGCCCCCATCTTATTCCCTATCCTCATATCAGACATAGAGATATACACCACAGCACCGTATGATCCTTTGCGGATGATACTAGGATCTGCATGAGGCTGTCATCTGCTGAGGACGCGGTTAACCTCCAAGAAGATATAAACAAAGTTTTCCAGTGGGGAACGGTAAACAATATGATGGTCAATGAGGACAAATTCCAACTGCTCCGTTATGGAAAACTGGAGGAGATAATAACTAGAAAAGAGTATACTACTGACTCCGGCCATACAATAGAGCAGAAAAATAATGTAAGGGACCTGGGAGTAGTAATGTCTGAGGATCTCTCTTTCAAGGATCACAACAGTGCCACGATCGCACGTGCAAAGAAAATGATAGGATGGATAATGAGAACTTTCAAAGCGAGAGATGCCAAGCCCATGATGATCCTTTTCAAATCACTTGTTCTCTCTAGGCTGGAATACTGCTGTACATTAACATCTCCATTCAAAGCAGGTGAAATCGCAGATCTAGAGAGTGTACAGAGATCCTTTACTGCACGTATAAGTTCTGTCAAGCACCTTAACTACTGGGAACGCTTGGAAGCACTTGACTTGTACTCGTTGGAACGCGGGAGGGAGAGATATATCATAATCTACACTTGGAAAATCTTGGAACGAATGATCCCAAATCTGCACACAGAAATCACTCCCTACGAAAGTAAAAGACTGGGCAGGCGATGCAAAATGCCCCCAATAAAAAGTAGGGGTGCCATTGGTACACTAAGGGAAAACACCGTAAGTGTCCGGGGCCCAAAACTGTTCAACAGCCTCCCATCAAGCATTAGGGGAATTGCCAATAAGCCCTTGGCTGCCTTCAAGAGAGAGCTGGACAGATACCTAAAGTCAGTGCCGGATCAGCCGGGCTGTGGCTCGTACGTTGGACTGCATGCGGCCAGCAGTAACAGCCTAGTTGATCAGGCCCTGATCCATCGGGAGGCCTGGTCATGGACTGGGCTGCGGGGGCGTTGATCCCCGGAATAACCTCCAGGTATCCAGGTATAGCTGCACGCAGTTCAGTGTACGAACCACAGCCCGGCTGGTCAGGAACTCATTTGCGTTTGTAAAGTTCCTTCTTGAACACAACCATGGATTTGTTGGTAATTCCACTTAAGCACTCGTCATGCTCCCACTTTTTATTGGAGGTACTTTGCACCATCTGCCAAACCTCTTGTTTCCGTACTGAGTGATTTCGGTTGTGTGGGTTTGGGATCAGTTCTTCCAGGATATTGCAGGTATAAATTATAGTGTACCTCTCTCGCCTTCAATCCAAGGAATACAGTTAGAGAGACTTTAGAGATTCCCAGTAGTTCAGATGCTTGAGTGAGTGCATACGGGCAGTAAAAGTTCAGCAATCTCGCCTGTCTTAAGAACATAAGAATGGAGGAACACTGTAGAAGGCCTACTGGCCCATGCGAGGCAGGTCCTTATCAAAACAACCTCTGCCTATGATGAAGATGGGTAGACGATGAAATCATGTGACTCCTCAGTGTGAAAATTTGTGTGGACTGCCTCCAAGTGAGTCACCTACCCTGGCAAACTCTGTTGACACTGAGCTCTGAGGTGGGTACCTCAGCCTCACAAGTGGCTTATAGGAAAGATTTTCACAAATGATTGATGTTGCAAGAAAACTCGCCTGCATGCATGTATAAAGGACTAACTTACTTGGTGTTGCAGCATATATCCTGATCTTCAACTTCCCTAAGCTTAGCCTTAGCCCCTTTGGACTTCCCCTCAGAAACCACGTGCAACCGGGAGCCTTAATTCCTGCAATATTCAATTGTTATTAGTGTCCTGCCTGCACCTCAGAAATTCCTATATCCAAGAGGGTATGTATCCCCTAGTATAACTATGCAGACACAGACACTAGCTTCCAGACTGCTCTGAGACACTGGTACTTACTGGGCATGCACTGCCTGTTGCACACCGGGCCCACAGTTCAAACTCACTCACAATCTCCCCAGACACTGGCCAGAAATCTACGAGATAAAAGTGGAGGTCTTGTCTTACTGTATGGGCCTGACGGAGGTCATCTACGGTACATCGAGGTGCCTCTACCAGATTTCCCCAGGTCTCAGATGTGAAGACACTTGAAGAGTGATGTTAGTACAGAGCAGTATTCTGGCCTGGAGAGAGCAAGTGACTTGAGTATCACCATTGATTCAGCATCTCTTGTCTTGAAAGCTTTAGTTATCCTGCTTATCATTTTCTTTGTGATAGCAATGACAACATTGTTATGATCTTTGAATGCGAGATCCTCTGATATCACTCCCAAATTTCTCACGTGGATCTTACACTTTATTGAATGATTAAGTTTGTTTTGTATTCCGTTTCAGTCTTTATTTCCTCCATTTTTCATAGCAAAGTAACTACAAGTTGTCTTCATTGATTATCATATTGTTGTCTAAGGCCCACTGGAAGACTACACGTATGATGCTAAAAAGTCCCTGGAAATGTCCTTAAGTGATTAATCGCCGTCAGAGTCCTGGAAGCAGCTGTAAATTGTAATTGCAGCTTGTGATTGAGGCTTGTGATGTAGCTGCTGATGGTTTCGGGTATCATCGCCTCCGCAGCCCCATCTTAGACTAGCAGCCCGCAGTCCAAGGTAACGACGCTGCCCGGCTGAGGAGGAATTTTTTGAGATTTTTTGTCTAGCTCCTTGAAGGCAGGTTTCTCTTGAACATTTGTACAGATTGGTAAAACGAATTGTGTTTTTATTGGGGAGCAAAACATCCCCTATCTGATGCGTACCTGAAAATGGTTTCAAGGATCATAGGCCCCTTGACTCTGTTCCAGACCACTTCTCACTGTTATTAGCCAGATCGGTCATGTTGGCGTAGCTGAAAATTGTATTGCGGCTTCTAGCTGTACAGTTACTTTAAATTATACTGCAGTATAAATTGGGTCACTGCTGTGGGATTCTAGCTAGTGCTAACCGCAGGATTATGGAAAGCGGGAATCTTTTGAATGGGCGAGTTGCTGGAAGAAATGCCATGGGTTTACAAGTAATAAGTCGGCTAAATAGCTACTGGAAATATTGTATAGTAAAATCTGAATTGATGATAACGGTGATACGAAGAGGAATGTAGATGCAGTCATACCCCGCCCTGCGTCATTAATTGGAATAATGCCTTAAAATGACGACAAACACCGCAAAACAAGCGTAAATAACTCGTGAAAGAATATAACTATTGCTAAACCTTAAAGAACACTAAAAACACATTTTAGTCATATTTTTTTTAAAGAATAATAAACACAATTAAAAAAATTATGACGTCAGTCTTGAGAATTTTCCGAGGGTCAACGTCCCCGCGGCCCTATTCCAGATAAGGCCACCCAGTGGATAGCCTGATCAACCAGACTGTTGGTACTAATCGCACCAGGTTATTGGTATTAGTTGCACCAGGCTATTCGTACTAGTTGCACCAGGCTATTGGTACTTCTGGCTGTGTTTAAGAAAGTACTTGACAAGTTTGGCATTAGTTCCTGACTAGCAGGGCTGTGGTTCGTACGTTTGACTACGTGCGGCCAGCAGTAAAAGCCTTGTTGATAAGTTCTTTGATACACCGGGAGGCCTGGTCTAGGACCGGGCCGCGATGTCGTTGATCCCAGGAAGCATCCTTCAGGTATGTTTAATGCGACAGAAAAAAATAATCCTACAAGAGTGAAAAAAAGTTTTCCATTTCACACACTTTTGACAGAAGGCAGAAGGCAAGTACCTCACTGTATGTTGCTGTCTACCAACCCACTGACTTCTGTACCACGCTCCTGCCTCCTGGTGGTAAGTGTCCATTAACTCCCACAGGCTACTGCTGTCAAGGGACCTTGGAGGGGACTAGCAGGTTGAAGAGGTAATATTGAGAATTAAGATAGATTACAAGTTGTGGGAAATGACTGCGCACTTCGTCATTAAAGGGATGAATAGAGATCATAAATATAACAACTTAGATTGCTTCTCAAGTTGTCAACTAGAGCGGAGGCGGAGGAAGAGGATGAGGGGGTACATGCAGTAATGTAGAAAATAAAATAGCCTTAATGAAACATAAGCGTTTTGAAATAACCTATCAGCACTGATGGTTGGAGGTTCTGCAATACGAGGAATTCAGTTAAATTTAGTGGCCACATTAGCAATTTTCACGAAACATCTTGTTGTCCAGTCTTTATTTGTTAATATTCCGGAGGTCATTACCCCTCACAGGCCTAGTCTCAGACCAGGCCTCGTAAGTTATAATGGGAATGCAGCAGGAATGAGAACTATTAATAATCACGGAATACTAAAGTGTATCCGAATGTAGGTGTAACTGGAGGGTGTTCCAAAGGTCAACGCCCCCGCGGCCCAGTCTTTGACCAGGCCTCCCAGTGGATGAGGGCCTGATCAACCAGGCTTCTGTTACTGGCCGCACATAGTCCAACGTATGAACTGCAGCCCGGCTGACCAGGTATCTGTTCAGCTCCCTCTTGAAGGCAACCAAGGGTTTATTGGTAATTCCCATTATGCCTGGTGGGAGGCTGTTGAACAGTCTTGGACCCCAGACTCTTATTGTGTTTTTTCTTTGTGCACTAATAGCTCCCCTACTTTTCATTGGGGGTATACTGCACCGTCTTCCTAGTCTTTTGCTTTCGTAGGGAGTGATTTCTGTGTGCGGATTTGGGACCATTCCCTCTAGGATTTGTGCAAGAAAGGTATAAAATTGGTCCTCATTGAACATATTGTTTTCCGTTGCCCATGGGAAAACTTGGTGTCCTCAGTGGATGAGAGTCCTATGCAGATTGTAGTATCGCCTGCAGAGGATGACACTGTGCTATGGTTTATATCTCTGCCAGTGTCTGATATGAGGATAAGGAACAGGATGGGGTGAGTACTGTGCCTTGTGGAAGATTTTTTTTTTCTATTGGTTAGAAAGTTGAAGATCCATCTGCCCACTTTGCCAGTTATCCCTTCAGTGCGCATTTTGTGTGCTATTATACCATATATCGCACTTGTCAGTCAGAGGCCTTTCCAAAATCTGTGTATACTACATCTGCATTCTGTTTGTCTTCCAGTACATCAAGACCATATTGTGCTCTAGTAGTTGCGAGAGGCAGGATCGACCTGCTCTGAATCCATGTTGTTCTGGATTGTGCAGTTGTTTGGAATGTAAGCGATTTGCAGTCATGCTTCTTAGAACTCTTTCAAAGATTTTTACGATGTGGGACGTTAGAGCTATTGGTCTAAACTACTTAGCTAATACTTTGCTGCCACCTTTATGGAGTGGGGCTATATCCGTTGTTTTTAGTGACGGATTTTACCCGTGTCTGTGCGCTCTCTCCATAGTGTACTTAAGGCACGTGAAAAGGGTTTCTTGCAGTTCTTAATGAACACTGAGTTCCACGAATATGAGCCTGGGGCTCAGTGCGTGGGCATGTTGTCAGTGGCTTTTTCAAAGTCCAGAGGAGTTAGGGTTATGTCAGAAATTTGGCATACATTGACAGGGTTTTAAGTCTCATGAAAAAAATCATTTCGCATAAACACGAGTCGTATGGAGACTTCAGTATCTCACTCATTTCTTTGTTGTCATCTGTGTAAGTTCCATCTTGGTTTTTGCCTTGTTTTTGGCATATGAAAAAAAAAAATAATTTCTTTCAATTTCACTAATTGCTTTTAGCTGCTCCTGTCTCTCCTGGATCCTGTATGAATCATTTAACTTAAGCTTAATATTTTCCACTTCCCCGGCCAGTGCTTCCTTCTGTGTTTAAGATGATCTAGCCCCCTTGAGGAACTCAGTAATTCTTCTCCTCCTCCTGTAGAGGGAGCGTCTCTCTCCAGTCTACTACTACTATTCTTTTTTTCCTTAGGGAAATATACCTTCAGCTGCCAGGAAATTAGTCCTTTCAAGGCACTAGTTTAGATTCATGTTAGAGATATTTTCCAACAAATTTCATTTAGGACATGGTTTACCTGATCCCAGTTGATGTTTTTGTTGTTGAAGTCGAATTTGGTGAAGGCACCCTCATAGCTGTATACATATTGCTGGTCAGGGCCCCAGTACATATAAGTCTAGACTTCAGTTAGATTGTGATCTGAATTTATTGTTTTTGATATTTTGTTTCTTACCAGGTCCTCATTATTTGTGAAAACAAGGTCAGGTGTGTTTTCCAGGCTTGTTGGCTTCACTCTGTTGGCTTAGAGTATATTCATTGCAAAGATTCAGCATCTCATGTGTTTGTGACTTTTCATCTGCGCTGCCTCCAGGGTTAATCTCTGCCATAACATTATTTGCTACATTCTTCCATTTAGTATGTCTTAGACTGAAATCACCAATCAGCAAGATATTTGGGGATGGGGATGGAAGTGTTCCAGACAGTAATCCTTTTTCAACAGCTGTTCAATGAACTGTTGGAAAGTTGCATCTGGTGTCTTATATACAACCACAGTGACTAAATTTTGGTTCTTTGTCTTTATTGTTATAGCTTCAACTATATAATTTGTGGTGTTAAGTAACTCTGTGGAAATGAGCAACTCTGACATACAGGTCAGTCTCCCTTTCTTGCCTGTTCTTTTTGTCGTACCTAAAAACGTTGTATCCTGTTATCCATATTTCGCTGTCATAGTGGTCTTTTGTGTGGGTCTGTAAAGACTGCAAACATTGCATTTGACTTCTCTAGAAGTCCACTGATGAAAGGTATTTTGTTGTAGGTGGATGGCTGAAGGTCCTGTATAATTAGCCAATATAAATGAGGTGCTGCGTGTTTGTTGATATCAGTAGTTGTGGTTCTGGAGGGGAAGGGGCACTGGCTGTGCCTCCAGTCCAACAAAGCGGTGGACTATTTTGGTTTTTTATTTCCATTTTATTTTTTTCGTTTTCTGTCACTAAAAAATCACTTGGAGTGGGATTGTCGTATCTAATATTTTTTTTTATGGGGTCTGTACCTCCTGGTCCCTTTTAAATGGTATGCAGGGCAGTTGATGATGTAACATGTCCCATTTGTTTTTCCCGATATTCCATGCTTACAGATGCCCCAACCATAGAATTTGCACCAGATTGCTTTTTGTTTGCTAAAATTTGTGGTAAATGCATTCTCAATTTGTGCTGTTTCTAGAAGTGCACTACTATCTTCAGTAATCAAGCGAGAGACACCACCACAAGCTGTTTCTAGATCAACATTTTCTCCCAAAGCAGACTTCCTCTACTGTATCTATAATGGGGACTGTGGTTTTGTGTAATGGTGGCTATTTCTTTTTGAAGGCTTTAGTAGTAGCTGTGGTAGAGTCCTTAGCCGAGTCTGGATCAACACTAGGGGCTGGGGGCTGAGCTGGCTGATGCTCTTGTTTCCTATGTTTTTTTCAGTGAGTCTATTTTCGAGTCATCTCTTGTTTGGGCATTTTTAAACTGTACTCCTCCCCCTTCCTCCCATGTTCTATATATCTTGGGTAGACTATCCAAGAGTTTCTCTTTGTTTTTGTGCTTATTGTTTATTACCCTCCTATTGCAGATCAAGAAACACATTTCTAGTTGAATGTCTTTTTGGAAGCAGTGTTTATTCTTGCACATTGACATGGTGTTTGGAAAAACATAGGTTGAATGTGATCTTGGATTTTTTCCAAGGACCTTTTCACATGACCCACAGGTATACCGTACTGCCATCCTGCCCATGTCCTACTTGCAGTCTGGGTGCCACATAACCGGATCTCCATACACAAATAACCCGCACATAAAAGAGAGAAGCTTACGACGACGTTTCGGTCCGACTTGGACTATTGACAAAGTCAATGGTCCAAGTCGGACCGAAACGTCGTCGTAAGCTTCTCTCTTTTATGTGCGGGTTATTTGTGTATCGTTCCAGTCACGGTATTGTGCCTTTTTGTTATTTACCGGATCTCCACTTCACCTTGCTGCTCTTCACCCAGGGACATGGCGTGTTGGAGGGTCAGTGATACGGGTATGGAATGTATTAAATGCCGAGACTTACTACCCATCAAAAACGTTTATGGTGTATAACACCACACACTTTTCCAATTTGGGTACATTTCCCGATCCTCACACAAGCACAAGTCAAGCGCATGATTTCTTTGTAAAATCAGTTTATTGTGGTGTGGTATGTGGTGGGTCAGAGAGGCCTGTGTGGGGCCCCCGGGTAGGTAACGTTACCAGGCGTATGGCGGTAACTAAACTACCCGTGAGTACATGGGTGCATGTGGCACTTCTCGCAAGTGATGCCATATTTTAGTTTAAAAATATTTCCATTGTGTTAAAATCACTGTCCTTGAGTCGTTTCACTGATAATTTAAATTCAATAGGTCTTTCCACGGTATGTTAGTATCCTAGTCATTTTATGTGTGTATATGTGATAACTCGTTTGTACTGAGACATACGTCAACCCTATGACGAGGATATTGTCTGACAGCCTGACACACTTCACTATAATAATAATAATAATAATAATAATAATAATAATAATAATAATAACTTTATTTACTACGAGTGCATGTACATGGTATACAGTCCTAGCTGACATCAATGACATACTGTCATATAGAAAGCCGCTTATTATGCAGAGCATTTCGGGCAAATTAGGTCAGTTTTGTCACAGGATGCGACCCACACCAGTACACTAACTTCCGGGTACCCATTTTACTGATGTGGAACACAGACAACTAGTGTAAAGAAACACGTCCGATGTTTCTACCCTCGCTTGGAATCGAACCCAGACCCTCGTTGCGTGAAGCGAGAGCTTTAGCCACCAGTATTTTATGACTGTAATGTACACTGGTTTCGCAAAGTATATACACTATATTCAAGGAACACTTTTCTTTGACCGCACTATACTGGGATCGCTGTTTTATCACTCACGGCAGCTAGGCCTACGGTAATTTCCCCTTACACTTCCATTTAAATTTATTTCATGCTGATTTTTCTGTGATAAGCAGTTTTTTTGTTTTATGTTTTATTCTAGCTAGGCTACTCCCTGCACTACGGTTTCCCTTAATATTAGTCCAGGGGTCTCCATTTTCACTTATCAGATATACAATTCACTATTTCTCTCGAATGGCAACACTTTTTGATCCCAACGACACCGGGCTTAGTATGGGTCCGCGGCACTTCCAATATTTTGTATTATTTCCACTTAAAGAATGAAATGATTACGTATATACTCTTCACAGTCGATAGTGTAGCCATTCATGACATCAGTGTTTCTTTTCCACGGTTTTTTCCTTTTAGGGACCGTCGTTAACGCTTAAGGAAACGGAGCGCGCGCGCGCGCACGTGTGTGCCTCCACACACAACAGCCGGAAGCTTGCAAGATTTATCTGTCTTCTTACGTGTTCATCTGACCAGGAGAAAGTCCAGTAATCCTGCCAGAGTGGCAAACCTCTAAGAAGCATCAGTTTCATACTTGTCTGATAGAGTAGTGATAAGCAACACAGTACCGGGCTAAGGAGGCGGATGTAGTTATGTTAAATAGTTCTTAAGGAGGTGGATGTTATATTTAATAATTCTAAAATAATGCATTCAAGAGGTGGATGTAGATGTAATCCATTGTTTTCCTTAAGTAATGTATATTTTATTTGTTTCAGGTAAGAACGCCAAATTCAACGGAGTAAAACATAGGTGAGACTTTCTTTGCATCTGAAAGAAATTTAGTCTGAAAGTGTCCCCCCCCCGTGTTTGAAACTTCGTTTTCTTCAAATTCATGTACATGTTTAGATCTATTGTTTTAAAAAAAAAAAGTGTATGAATGTTTGTGGATGCAGCGTTTTCTTAAAGTGTATCGGTATGTATGTACCTGGAATCGGTGCTTTCTTCAAGTGTATGTACGTGCCTGGAACCAGTGCTCTTTTTCAAGTGTATGTACGTGCTTGGAACCAATGCTTTCTTTATGTGCATGTACGTGCCTGGAACCAATGCTCTTTTTCAAGTGTATGTACATGCCTGGAACCAATGCTTTGTTTATGTGTATGTACGTGCCTAGAACCAATGCTCTTTTTCAAGTGTATGTACGTGCCTGGAACCAATGCTTTCTTTATGTATGTGTACGTGCCTGGAACCAATGCTCTTTTTCAAGTGTATGTACGTGCCTGGAACCAATGAAACCATACCACGGGTGGGTAGGGTCAGAGTCTCAAAACTCCAGACCGTCGCGTTAGCCACTGGGCCAGCTAGCTTAATAAGATTCATCCAACAAGGTATATTTCTACACCATAGGAAGGTTAGCATAGGCATCACTGTGACCACAAATGCAAGTTTTTACAGACGAATCTCCCGCTAGTATGGCCGTGACGAACTCTAGCTCAAGTCCCCTCAAAGTCGTCAACATGACTCAACATGCTTTCATGTCATCCTGGAACCAATGCTTTCTTCATGTGTATGTACGTGCCTGAAACCAATGCCTTTTTTCAAGTGTATGTACGTGTTTGAAAAGAAGCTGCCTATTTACGCACAATTTTAAATGACACTGAAGTCTCCCATGTCATTGTATACCTATCTAACTGATGTCTTCCTCTTGATTATGGTGCAGTTCAACATAAAGGCACCACAGCCCGGATGATGGAACATTTTTTGACGTATTCTTGACGAAATTTGTCAGAGGCCTGGTGGTAATTCCCCTTCTAATTGATGGTTGTTGAAAATTACCCAAAAATTTTACTTACCATGAAAAAGCCGTC
>NC_091309.1:24359956-24372456 GCF_038502225.1 Cherax quadricarinatus
TTAAGCTTCGGATACACAGTAGAGCTACAAGTGGAGGGAGAAGCAGGAAGGCCAGGACGAATGAAGCCAAACTACAAGAAAGGGGACTACACAGGAATGAGGAACTTCCTGAACGGGGTTCATTGGGACAGAGAACTGGCAGGGAAGCCAGTTAATGAGATGATGGAATATGTAGCAACAAAATGCAAGGAGGCTGAGGAGAGGTTTGTACCCAAGGGTAACAGGAATAATGAAAAAGCCAGGATGAGCCCATGGTTTACCCAAAGGTGCAGGGAGGCAAAAACCAAGTGTGCTAGGGAATGGAAGAAATATAGAAGGCAAAGGACCCAGGAGAATAAGGAGAGCAGTCGTAGAGCCAGAAACGAATATGCACAGATAAGAAGGGAGGCCCAAAGACAATATGAAAATGACATAGCAGCGAAAGCCAAATCTGACCCGAAACTGTTGTACAGCCACATCAGGAGGAAAACAACAGTCAAGGACCAGGTAATCAGGCTAAGGAAGGAAGGAGGAGAGACAACAAGAAATGACCGTGAAGTATGTGAGGAACTCAACAAGAGATTCAAAGAAGTGTTCACAGAGGAGACAGAAGGGGCTCCAGAAAGACGGAGAGGTGGGGCACACCACCATGTGCTGGACACAGTGCACACAACCGAGGAAGAAGTGAAGAGGCTTCTGAGTGAGCTAGATACCTCAAAGGCAATGGGGCCAGATAACATCTCCCCATTGGTATTGAGAGAGGGAGCAGAGGCGCTATGTGTACCCGTAACAACAATATTCAATACATCTATCGAAACAGGGAGATTGCCTGAGGCATGAAAGACAGCAAATGTAGTCCCAATCTTTAAAAAAGGAGACAGACATGAAGCATTAAACTACAGACCAGTGTCACTGACATGTATAGTATGCAAAATCATGGAGAAGATTATCAGGAGAAGAGTGGTGGAACACCTAGAAAGGAATGATCTCATCAACAGCAGCCAACATGGTTTCAGAGACGGGAAATCCTGTGTCACGAACCTACTGGAGTTCTATGACATGGTGACAGCAGTAAGACAAGAGAGAGAGGGGTGGGAAGGCACTACAATGGATCAGGGAATACTTGTCAGGAAGACAGCAGCGAGTCATGGTACGTGGCGAGGTGTCAGAGTGGGCAGCTGTGACCAGCGGGGTCCCACAGGGGTCAGTCCTAGGACCAGTGCTGTTTCTGGTATTTGTGAACGACATGACTGAAGGAATAGACTCTGAGGTGTCCCTGTTTGCAGATGACGTGAAGTTGATGAGAAGAAGTCACTCGATCGAAGACCAGGCAAAACTACAAAGGGATCTGGACAGGCTGCAGACATGGTCCAGCAATTGGCTCCTGGAGTTCAATCCCACCAAGTGCAAAGTCATGAAGATTGGGGAAGGGCAAAGAAGACCGCAGACGGAGTACAGTCTAGGGGGCCAGAGACTACAAACCTCACTCAAGGAAAAAGATCTTGGGGTGAGTATAACACCAGGCACATCTCCTGAAGCGCACATCAATCAAATAACTGCTGCAGCATATGGGCGCCTAGCAAACCTCAGAACAGCATTCCGGCATCTTAATAAGGAATCGTTCAGGACCCTGTACACCGTGTACGTTAGGCCCATATTGGAGTATGCGGCACCAGTTTGGAACCCACACCTAGCCAAGCACGTAAAGAAACTAGAGAAAGTGCAAAGGTTTGCAACAAGACTAGTCCCAGAGCTAAGAGGTATGTCCTACGAGGAGAGGTTAAGGGAAATCAACCTGACGACACTGGAGGATAGGAGAGATAGGGGGGACATGATAACGACATACAAAATACTGAGAGGAATTGACAAGGTGGACAAAGACAGGATGTTCCAGAGATTGGACACAGTAACAAGGGGACACAGTTGGAAGTTGAAGACACAGATGAATCACAGGGATGTTAGGAAGTATTTCTTCAGCCACAGAGTAGTCAGTAAGTGGAATAGTTTGGGAAGCGATGTAGTGGAGGCAGGATCCATACATAGCTTTAAGCAGAGGTATGATAAAGCTCACGGTTCAGGGAGAGTGACCTAGTAGCGATCAGTGAAGAGGCGGGGCCAGGAGCTCGGACTCGACCCCTGCAACCTCAACTAGGTGAATACAACTAGGCGAGTACACACACACACACACACACACACACACACACACACACACACACACACACACACACACACACACACTCACACTCACACTCACACACACGCCGTGAAAACAGTTAAAGGAATGTTGAGAGACCTTTCTGTTTGCATCATGATCGTATTCATGGAGTGAGGCAGGAGTGTGTGATGACTGATGACCTTACCAGGCGCCGGTGACGGCGGTCACAACAACCACTGTCACCACCACTGTCAATTCCCAAATGATGGTACCTCCAGTTGTGCTGAAAGAAATCATTACATCTCCCGTAGTTAATGAATCTTTACTGGAATACTTTACGATATCGTCATTGCGCTCAAGCTGACACTACCGAAGTCATCCAACCTGCTTGATGGAATATGACAAGGAAATTTACTAGTTAGCTTGTTCCCGCTGTGTGACTATCACATATAATAGGGTAGCAACGCACTGTTGATGTACAGTTTTGTTTAAAAAAAATATCCAAGTAATACTAAGTACAACTCTTCTGTAACGAAACCTTAGTGGAGTGTTTGAGGATATCCTTATTACCCTTCTGAGTTCTCCCAGCTTAGGTTGACAGAGTTCGTCTGTAATAGTGGGGTTCTGATGGAGGGATGGTAGAAACACTTGCAGAACTGCCGTGGAGGCGTTATTATCGGTAAGCGTGGAGAGTCCAGCCTGTCTACGTCCACTCCCTCCAAGCCTAGTAGGAATCTGAGGAGGCATCTGGGATCTGGCCAACGGGGGGAGAAGTCACCTGACGTCATCCTGGCTGTAACTGATGTTAGGGAGTCTGTCTGTAAGAATACATACTGGTGATGCAAGAAATCCAGTCTGTGATAGATTAACAGGAAACAACAACTAACTTTTGTTTAAACTATGAAACTATTACGTAGCAGGGCAACAGCTTCACAATGCTCATGTATGCAATTTTGTTTAATAATAAAAAATACACTCCAACACCCCCACCATCAATCCGCCCGCTCCAACACCCACCCTCAGCCTCCCCCTCCCAACACTCCACCGTAAATTAGTCTAATTCTATCCTATTACACTACATGTCCCAGATCATCACCGCCACACACACAGGCAGCACACCCCTGACTCCTCAGCACAACTACACTTACACACCACCAACATACTCCTGCCCCAACACCACTAAACTGCACACCACCAACACGCTTCTGCCCCAACACCATTAACCTACACACCACCAACACACTCCTGCCTCAGCACCACTAAACTACACACCACCAACACACTCCTGCCCCAACACCACTAAACTGCACACCACCAACACGCTTCTGCCCCAACACCACTAACCTACACACCAACACACACCTTCGTCAACAACACTACACCAACACTCACCTGCCTCAACACAGCTACACCTACACACCAACACACACCTGCCTCAACACCACTACACCTACACACCAACACACACTTGTCTCAACACCGCTACACCAACACACACCTGCCTCAACACCACTACACCTTCACACCAACACACACCTGCCTCAACACCATTACACCTACACGCCAACACACACCTGCTTCAACACCACTACACCTACACACCAACACACACCTGCCTCAACACTACTACACCAACACACACCTGCCTCAACACCACTACACCTACACACCAACACAGTCCTGCGTCAACACCGCTATAGCTACACACCAGCACACACCTGCATCAACACCGCTACACCTACACACCAACACACACCTGCATCAACACCGCTACACCAACACATCAATACACACCTGCTTCAACATCACTATACATACACACTAACACACACCTGCCTCAACACTACTACACCTACACACCACACACCTGCCTCAACACCACTACACCTACACACCAACACACACCTGCTTCAGCACCACTACACCTACACACCAACACACACATGCCTCAAACACCGCTACACCTACACACCACACACCTGCCTCAACACCACTTCACCTACACACACCTGCCTCAACACTACACCTACACACCAACACACACCTGCCTCAAACACCGCTACACCTACACACCAACACACACACCTGCTTCAACACCACTACACCTACACACTAACACACACCTGCTTCAGCACCACTACACCTATACACCAGCACACCTGCCTCAACACCACTACACCTACACACCAACACACACCTGCCTCAAACACCGCTACACCTACACACCAACACACACCTACCTCAACACCACTACAACTACACACTCCTGCCTCCACGCCGCTACACCTACACTACAACTACACAACACTATGAAGAGCTTTTAGCAAGACAGTACACGTGGTCAAGAAGGTGGCTGCTTGAATTCAGTCCTATGTAAGCAACCCATCCTCCAATTTATTTTTACCGTGCCTGTGAAAATGGACGCTTGGGATATGAAGATATGCAGCACGCTGCCAGACGCAAGCCAAGGGTCTTTTAATTTCTTTATTGTCGAGTAATTATACGGAAATATAGGTGGACCTAACGTAACAGCTCATCCGAGAACAACACATGAAATATAGAACTTGCAAAAAGGCACTAAGGGCAGGAAGTTCATGTGGCACATTGACTGCCCCGATTGGATATTAGGTTACTGGGAGACGACAAGGTGGAGGCAGGAACACGAAGCCAACAGAGGCCACCACGAGCGGCAGCGACGACGACGGCGGCAAACAAACAAGCAAGCAAGCAACGCAAACACTAAAATTACAACCACCCGATGATAACACTGCAGCCAACCAGTGAAGATAACACTACAGACAACCAGTGAAGATAACACTACAGACAACCAGTGAAGATAACACTACAGACAACCAGTAAAGATAACACTACAGACGACCAATAAAGATAACACTACAGACGACCAATAAAGATAACACTACAGACGACCAATAAAGATAACACTACAGACGACCAATAAAGATAACACTACAGACGACCAATAAAGATAACACTACAGACGACCAATAAAGATAACACTACAGACGACCAATAAAGATAACACTACAGACGACCAATAAAGATAACACTACAGACGACCAATAAAGATAACACTACAGACGACCAATAAAGATAACACTACAGACGACCAATAAAGATAACACTACAGACGACCAATAAAGATAACACTACAACGACCAATAAAGATAACACTACAGACGACCAATAAAGATAACACTACAAAGATAACACTACAGACAACCAATAAAGATAACACTACAGACAAAGATAACACTACAGACAATCAATAAAGATAACACTACAAAGATAACACTGCAGACAACCAATGAAGATAACACTACAAAGATAACACTGCAGACAACCAATGAAGATAACGCTACAAAGATAACACTGCAGACAACCAATGAAGATAACACTACAAAGATAACACTGCAGACAACCAATGAAGATAACACTACAAAGATAACACTACAGACAACCAATAAAGATAACACTGCAGACAACCAATGAAGATAACGCTACAGACAAAGATAACACTACAGACAACCAATAAAGATAACACTACAAAGATAACACTACAGACAACCAATAAAGATAACACTACAAAGATAACACAGACAACCAATAAAGATAACACTACAAAGATAACACTACAGACAACCAATAAAGATAACACTACAAAGATAACACTACAGACAACCAATAAAGATAACACTACAAAGATAACACTACAGACAACCAATAAAGATAACACTACAAAGATAACACTACAGACAACCAATAAAGATAACACTGCAGACAACCAATGAAGATAACGCTACAGACAAAGATAACACTACAGACAACCAATAAATACAACATTGCAGACAACCAATAAATTTATGATAACACTGGAGTATCCCTAGAGAGAGTTCCGGGGATCAACGCCCCCGCGGCCCGGTCTGTAACCAGACCTCATTGTGGACCAGGTCCTGATCATCCAGGCTGCTACTGCTAGACGCACGCAGTCCAACGTACGACCCACAGCCCTGCTGATCATGTACTAACTTTAGGTCCCTGTCCAGTGCCTGCTTGAAGACAGCCAGGGGGACTATTGGTAATCCCACTTATGTATGCTGGGAGGCAGATGAACAGTCTTGGGGCGTCTCTTATCGTGCTAGTGGCACCTCTGCTTTTCATTGGGGGGACGTTGCATCGTCTGCCCAGTCATTTGCTTTTGTAAGGAGTGATATTCGTGTGCAAGTTTGGCACTAATCCCTCTAGGATTTTCCAAGTGTATATAATCATGTATCTCTCCGGCCTGCGTTCTGGGGAGTACAGGTTTAGGAACTTCAAGCGTTACCAGTAATTGAGGTGTTTTATCTCCGTTATGCGTGCCGTGAAGGTTCTCTGTACATTTTCTAGGTCAGCAATTTCACCTGCCTTGAGAGGTGCTGTTAGTGTGCAGCAGTATTCCAGCCTATATAGAAAAAGCGACCTGAAGAGTGTCATGGGCTTGGCATCCCTGGTTTTGAAGGTTCTCATTATCCATACTGTCATTTTTCTAGCTGATGCGACTGATGCAATGTTATGGTCCTTGAAGGTGAGATCCTCTGACATGATCACTCCCAGGTCTTTGACAGTTTTTCGCTCTAGTGTGTGATTGGAATTTGTTTTATACTCCGATGAAGTTTTAATTTCCTTACGTTTTCAATATCGGAGTAATTGAAATTTCTCATCATTAAACTTCATATTGTTTTCTGCAGCCCATTTAAAGATTTGGTTGATGTCCGCCTGGAGTCTTGCAGTGTCTTCATTGGAGGACATTTGTCATGCAAATTCGGGTGTCATCTGCAAAGGAAGACGGCGCTGTGGCTTATATTCTTGTCTAAGTCCGATATGAGAATGAGAAACAAGATGGGAGCGAGTACTGTGCCTTGTGGAACAGAGCTTTTCACCATAGCCGCCTCAGACTTTACTCCGTTGACTACTACTCTTTGTGTTCTCTTTGTTAGGAAATTAGATCCATCTACCAACTTCTCCTGTTATTCCTTTATCACGCATTTTGTGTGTTATTACACCATGGTCACACTTGTCAAAGGTTTTTGCAAAGTCTATGTATATTACATCTGCATTCCTTTTGTCTTCTACAGCATCCAGGACCTTGTAGTGGTCCAGTAGTTGTGACAAACAGGAGCGTCTTGCTCTAAACCCATGCTGCCCTGATGAGTTTCTAGATGGGTGGTGATCTTGCTTCTTTCACATATTTTTTATGATATGGGACGTTAGCGCTATCGGTCTGTAGTTCTTTGCAACCAGTAATATAACAACCAATAACTAGAACAATACAGACAGTCAATAAACATACTGCAAAACAATAAAGTTAACCTTATAGACAACCACTAAAGATTTCAAACAAACCCCGACCATATTTTCTGCAAATAAATATGTTTAGTCTCCATTGTTTTGTCTTAAAAATAAAGCAAATGTTGAAATGGAAGAGCGTTGTGTCATTTCCAAAAAAAAAAAAAAAAAATTAGTCTGATTCTACGCGAAGGTGATGAGTATTTTTTAGTGTCGGATAAGCAAGCAATAAATAGCTAGCGTACATATGCAGGAGATGATCACAGAGCGAGTGGCTGGCAAGTCCTCAAAAGTCTCTACCTGCTTGCCTGGAGTCTACCTGGAGGGTATTCCGGAGATCAACGTCCCCGCGGCCCGGTCCACAACCAGGTCTAAAGGTGGATCAGGGCCTGATCAACTAGACTGTTACTGCTGGCCGCACGTAGTCCAACGTACGAACCACAGCCCGGCTGATTAGGCACTGACTTTAAGTATCTGTCCAACTCCTCATTGAAGGCACCCAGGGGTTTATTGGTAATTCCCTTTATGGCTGGTGGGAGGCTGTTGAACAGTCTTGGGCCTCAGACACTTATGGTGTTTTTTCTTAGTGTACTAATAGCGCCCTTACTTTTCACTGGGGGATATGTTGCATCGCCTGCCAAGTCTTTTGCTTTCGTAGGGAGTAATTCCTGTGTGCAGATTAGGGACCAGTCCCTCTAGGATTTCCAGGTGTAGATTATGCTGTATCTCTCTCGCCTGCGCTCCAGTGAGTACAAGTCAAGTGCTTCCAGGCGTTCCCAGTAGTTAAGGTGTTTGATGGAACTGATATGTGCATTAAAGGTTCTCTGTACATTGTCTAGATCTGCAATTTCACCTGCCTTGATTGACGCTGTTAGTGCACAGCAGACGGTAGATAATAGGCATTTGTAACAGTCTTGTATTTCGCAATAATAAGCACAAAGAGCAACTTGTGAACAATAAATCTAAGAGTCTAACACCACAACGCTCCCACCTTAATAAAGTAGGGAGCCAACTCTAAGCTTGTTATTAAAAGGTCTTCTTAGTTTGATGGGAAAATAAACACAAATGCAGTATAATGCGATCTTTTATTTGCTACGTTTCGCCCACACAGTGACCTTTATAAAGATATCGCATAATACTGCATTTCTGTTTATTTTTCCATCGTGTCGGTATTATGTATCATTTACCTCCTTCCTAATGTGAATAGTCTTCTCACAAGCATCTTAAAAGCTTAGAATGAATAACAAAAGTATTTCTGCTTCATATTCGTCTGAGACAGAAACTAATATATTTATCTTAAAAATTCTTATCTGTCGAGTCTCAAAAGCATTATCAAACGTTATGAAGATGGCTGATGGTGGTGGGAAAATTTCTCCCAAGACAGGTCTTACATGACCCTGCTCATGAAGCTTCTGGTCATGTGACTGAGACCTTGTACTGGCGTACCCGTACATGTATTTTTTTTTTTAAACATGTCATAGGATTGGATATTTTAGTTTTCACTCTACTTGAAAAACGAAGAAACATGATGTGATCTTTATTGGTTATATACAGTTTTTTCTGTATTGTCTGTCTACTGTGTTACTTTTATTGGTCGCCTTCAGTATTGCATTCACTGGTTGGTTGTTGTTTTATCTTTAGTGGTTGGTTATAATTTTAGCTTTATTGGTTGTCAGCAGTGTTACTGTTGTTGGTTTTCACGTGTGTCCTGCATAACGAAAAATCTAGTTTAAACTGTTGAAATTCTCGTATTTGATTTTTTTTTTCTTTTCACAGAGTTCAGTATCTATGCATATGACTTGTTGGACAAACAATTAAGCTATTGTTTTTCTCGCTATTAGTCACTTTCTCATCGTTATTACACGCGGATGGAGGACGCCATGAAGGCTGACTGCCACCTGACCCATTCCTATTGATAGCACTACACTCAGTTCATTGTGACCTGTCGGGGAAGAGGTAAAATACGCGATAAAGGTTTTTAATTTTGCCTAGTGTCTACCTACCAATTTGTCATGTGGGTTTTCGAAAACGTGGATAGGGTAAGAATACTCACGTAGACTGGTAGTATGTATAATATAACGGAAAGTGTGGGAAAGTGCCAACAGCCGTCCTGCCTCTCTCTGCTCCCTAGCCTGACTGACCCATGAGTGCCTACGGGTGAGGGATGTTTGAAATCCTGCTATGGTCAGCAGCAATATGAATACAGTCAATGATTCACACAGACTGTTGGTAGTGAGTCATCTACTGGTACACTGGTTACTGGTAACTGGTTACTAGGAACTGGTACTACTACTGAGAAATTACTCCGGGATCGTCGCCCGGGGGGGGGGGGTGGAAAGGCACACTAGCACCAGGTCTCTGGGTTTAGACTGTCCTCTTAACTAAAGACATCACGGCACTTTTGTAAAAGCAGTCGAATGAGTGACTGTTGATTGCTCTCAGCTGTTGAAATATGACTGTTTTCTTGCAGGCGTCTGCAGTGGATGTCCCTAATCTGTTCGCGTGGCACGTTTTTTGTCGCCTTTTATCTGTGTGTGTGTATGTGTGTGTGTATGTGTGTGTGTGTGTGTGTGTGTGTGTGTGTGTATATATATATATATATATATATATATATATATATATATATATATATATATATATATATGCAAAACAACCACTGTGAAAGAATAGAGAAATTCCAAGCGCTTTCGATTTGGGAAGAATTTAATAATACATTGGACAAATAAATTTTAAAATGCTTAATTCTTGGGTAGAAAAGGTTGTTGGTGGGTTGTGTGAAGGACCTCCTAGTTGGGCCAGCGGGCCGGCTGCAGTGTTCCCTTTCTTATGAGTAGCGCGTCAGGTGTTGCTTTGTTGTGGGATGTGATAGTGAGGTGTGGGCTAGACCCTTTACATGCCTTCCTTTGATGCATTACTTTCATTGTTCCTTGATAATGTGAGTAGTCACGAAAGCGCTTGGAATTTCTCTATTCTTTGACAGTGGTTGTTTTGCATATTCTGAAATCACATGTTTACTGTGATCTTATTATATATATATATATATATATATATATATATATATATATATATATATATATATATATATATATATATATATATATATATATATATATATAATAAGATCACAGTAAACATGTGATTTCAGAATATGCAAAACAACCACTGTGAAAGAATAGAGAAATTCCAAGCGCTTTCGTGACTACTCACATTATCAAGGAACAATGAAAGTAAAGCATCAAAGGAAGGTATATAAAGGGGTAGCCCACACTTCACTATCAGATCCCACAACACCTGACGCGAGACAGCAGGCCCGCCGGCCGAACTAGACAGGTCCTTCACTCAACCCACCAACAAACTATTCTACCAAAGAAATAAGAAATTTAAAAATTTATAATTTGTCCAATGTATTATTAAATTCTTCCCAAATTCTTTTAATTATAAATGGATCTAATTTATATAAATCAAAGGAAATATTCATATTATTGTCAAAACTGCTTTTTATGAAACAAGATTCAATTATATTCCTGTCGACCATGGACTTGCTTGATACTACTTTCTCAACTTTTTGAAAATCAATTGGATGGATAAAATCTCTTACATGAATAAATAGAGCATTGGAATCTTCTCCAGTTCTAATGCTATATTTATGTTGTTTTAATCTTAGTTCGAGATTTTTACCAGTTTGACCGTAATAAACTTTATCGCAAATTTTACAAGTAATCTTATAGACACATCCATCAGCATTTTGGGGGGAATTCTTTATCAAAAGTTTTTTTTACTGTATCAAGATTTTTGAATACAACTTTAATATTAAAAGTCTTAAGAAGAGAGGGCATATCAACCAAGTTTTCATGGTAAGGGAGAACCACCATATTTTTAGTTGAATAAGGCTGGTTGTCCCTTTTTGGATTGTAAAAAGTATTTCTAGCAACTTTAAAAGATTTATCAATTACATTTCTTGGGTATTTCAAATCATTACCTATTTCATAAATTTTGGATATTTCCTCATCTATGAACTCTGGGCTACAAATATATATATATATATATATTTATATATATATATATATATATATATATATATATATATATATATATATATACGTCGTGCCGAATAGGCAGAACTTGCGATCTTGGCTTAAATAGCAACGCTCATTTTGCCATATAGGACAAGTGAAAATTTGTGTATGCAATAATTTCGCCAAAATCATTCTGAACCTAACGAAAAAAATATATTTCACTGTGTTTGTTTAGTATTAAATTATTGTAAACAAATCTAAAATATATTTAGTTGGGTTAGGCTACAATAAATTGCTCTTGTTATAATAAGGTTAGGTAAGTTTTCTAAGATTCTTTTGGTGCAAAATTATAAATTTTTACATTAACATTAATGAAAAAGAATATATCTTTAAACGTATAAGATAAAATTTCAGAAAGGAATTCTATTTTAAATTATATATATATATATATATATATATATATATATATATATATATATATATATATATATATATATATATATATATATATATATATATAAGAACTCATTTAAAATTAAGTCCTTTCTAAAATTTTATCTTGTACAGTGTCCACAAAAACAATCCCTGATTTCAAACAGGTATAACCTGTAACTTTATTATAATAATCTTTCACAGTTAATAGCTTCAGATGCAGGATTTCATTCAGTTTCATGTGGTATAGGGTAGCAATAAAGGCACTCAGTGTGCGCCCCTCTGGTTGCTCGGCAAACATCGATGTGATAGTCCAGTTCGGTCCAGACGCTCTGCAGTATATCTGGTGTTATGCGAACTGCTTCAGGGTGACCTAAAAAGAAAAACGAAAGTTTCTCTTTTTAATTTTAGTAATGTACACAGGAGAAAGGGTTATAGCCAGGTATATATTTCCAGATATATATTGTCAAGTATATCTCTCTCTCCTCCGCTCCAGTGAGTACATGTTCAAGACTTGAAGGCGCTCCCAGTAATTTAGGTGTTTTACTGGCTCAAAGTGAGCCGCATGGGTGGTG
>NC_091309.1:24377456-24467456 GCF_038502225.1 Cherax quadricarinatus
ACAACATCCAGTTCCGCTGGATGCGCTACCCTTAAGGATCGTATGGTCCTGTGGATTAGGGCGTCATGTGTTTTCGCCCACCATGAGGCAGGCCAAAGCAGCATGGGTTCGAGTCCTTGGCTAGTGCAGTGTTGTTATTGATCAATAACACTCGTTCGTGGTCACAATAATATATAATATATATATATAATTTATATATATATGTATGTATATATATATATAATCGTGTGACCGCGCGTGTACAAACTGATAATGCTCCTTAATTAATTTTCTCATTTTCCATATACTTTTTAACTTTTAACCCAAACTGAAGGATTACCTCCCCTAAATTAAATATTAACCATTAATTACTTTCCACTGACACCTGTTCATTAATTCCCAAAACCTAACGATTTTATGGTTATCCTACACAATTAGTCTTTATCAAAAGGGTCATTTTTTTTATCGTTAATTAGTTGTCTAGTCTTGTCTCGCTTTCAGTTGTACATTATTCAAGATTACTGGGCATCAGCGAGGAGTTAGGAAACCTTTGATATTTCCAAAAAAATATGAAAATTTATGAAAAAACGTAAAAGCTTTGTTTATTTCACTGTAATTGATGACTGAGATTCCTTCAGTATTGATACCATTTTTAAACTGCTGCACTTTTAACTTTAAAAAAAAGTGTCTCCCGGAAGTGCTTGGCAATATTCTGTGTGAGGCCTGTTAAAAGAGAGGCGCTTGAAGGTGAGAGAGGCTGCTAGGTTGCTCTGGGGCGGGTGATCAAAACAGTAATCCGAGAGTACGTGGGATGGTGTTCCCCTCCCTACAATAAAGAATGGAGTCACGGTGACGAACGTGGTCCTTTATGGGTTACGAACATGATCCTTCATGGGTGATGAACGTAATTCTTCATGGTATATATGGATACACACAGTCAAGAGATGAGACCCACGCCACACTCCGAGCCTGGCATGTTAAGAGTGTGGTGTCTGCTAAGGAACATGTGAGTCAGGGGTCCCACCAACTGGAAGTTCACTTGTTTTTTCACGATGGTAACTTCACCAGGTGCCAGATAAACCAGACTATGATGGATATGTGGGGCAGCGAGCCTATGCAATAACTTGCATGACCAGGCTAGCACCAGACGAGCCTGGCCCATGGCCGGACACAGGAAATAGAAAAACACTCGAAGCTCATCAAAGGTTTATCAAAGGTGGTAGGAATGATAGTTATATTAAGGTATTTTCTTTTCTTGGCTGTTACTCGAATAACCATTGTTGCCCTTTTGCCAATCGTTATAGTGAGACCGTGGTACGATGTAAACCAGGCGTTGCTGATGCTGCTCCAGCAACAAGCATATCTTTGTTCGTACTCGCAAGTGGACAAACCAAGTGTGCCTGTTTCATTATTCAGTGTTAATGTCAAAGGTTGTTTATCGGGGAGGAAGGGGAGGGGGGGGGGGGTAGTTAATTTCTGCTTGTCTGTATGTAAAAGTTTTTGCTTGTGCATGTAAATATAGAATGTTTTTGCATGAAGCGCTGGATGTTCTAAAGCACACTGTAAACAATAAAACTACTTTTGTTGCTCAACGTGAGTGTTTCTAGCTCCTTTTGGCGTATTTTTCTTATCCTTTAGTAGTGTGTCGCTATAGTTTTATGCTCCAGTTCCCTGAATTAAACCTGAATACGTACCTTCCGCATCTCCCCACAGGCGCGGTATAATCCTACGGGTTTAGCGCTTTCCCCCTGATTTTAATAATATAGTTTTATGACAACTAAGAGTAAACTCTAGTCACCACATTCAAGTGGTGACTTTAGTTTATGGGGGACACCACCTAAAGTGGTGTTCCCCCAAAGAAAAAAAAATATATACCTGAAGGTATGAAGGCTCACCAGGAGCGATGCCCTAACGTTCTTAACTGGTGTAGGTAGCAGGGATTACTATGAATGCCCCTTCCCTCAGGTAAGGGCCAGGTGCTCCTCACAAAGGGTCTCTCCACACCCTTGTGTACGTGTGGGACGGACGACGGTTGGTGGTCTGGTTTTGATGGTGAGGTTGAGTCATCGCCCATCTTAGGTGCACAAATTTATGAATATTAACAGTATTTTCAGGGAGACTCGTCAAGCTCAACTTTTCACCCCACCCCTTCATTCAGTACGTATATATTAGGACACTACTAAGTACGGTAGTAACCCTCACGTTTTTTTAAAGTGTGTACAACCTGGTGCTGGTAAGTCAGCGGATGTTTAACCAGTCACGGGTCCTTCATTGGACGAAGACCTCTGTCAGGAGACGTCCTGTTTCTTGACAGATAAACCACTGCATTATATATGCATGTATACAAGCAACATATTTTAAAGAAGATTATACTGGAAATTTCAGAACCGAATTTAATAATTTATGTAAAAAAGCTCAGTCAGAAAACGCTGTACAGTATGTTAAAAGGTCACAGTAAAAAGGTGATATCACAATATGCAAAATAACTACAGTGAAAAAATAGTGAAATTCCAAGTGCTTTGGTGATTTCTCACATTATCCTTGATATTGTGAGAAATCACGAAAGTGCTTGGAATTTCACTATATTTTCACTGAAGCAATATTCTAAGTGAGGGAGCACTAGCGATTTGAAGTGTTACCATCGGCATTATTTCCCTTGTTTTGAAAGTTCTCACCCCGTCATCTTCCTGGCTGTCGTGATCTTGGTCTTGTTGTGGTCTTTAAAAGAAAGGTCCGCTGACATAATTATTCCTAGGTCTTTTACGTGTTCCTTACGTTCTATCTGGTGACCCTCTTGAGTTTTGTATATAGTGTTCCTTTTGAGTTCTTCATTTTTTCCATACCTAAGCAGCTGGAACTTGCCACCATTGAACGTCATGTTGTTCTCCACTGCCCACCGGAAAACCCTGTTTTATGTCTTCCAAAACTTTTTCAGTGTCCTCTACCGTACTGACTTTCATGCTTATTTTAGTGTCATCTGCAAATGATGCTACAAAAGTGTGCCGGGTGTTTTTGTCTATGTCTGCTATGAGGATGAGGAACAAAGTCAAAGCACCACGAACCAGTCAATGCAGGGGTTTACACTATACCCTGTGGAGGCTGTGACAAGATTTATGTAGGGGAAACAGCAAGAAACCTCGACACCCGCCTCAATGAACACATTTACGCATGTAGGAACGATAACTTGAACAACGCCTGTGCACAACACCGAAATTCCACCAGTCATCTCATGAAATTCAGGGACGCCCAATTAGTGATAAAAGAAACTAATTTCCGCAGACGCAAGTGCCTTGAATCAGCACTGATCGCTGTTTCGAATACAATTAAACAAAACAAAGGCAGCTTCACCATCTCTGAAGTCTTAAACCATACCCCCGGCCGGGATTGAACCCGCGGTCATAGAGTCTCAAAACTCCAGCCCGTCGCGTTCTGAAGTCTTAGCAAGAATCCTCCTGAAAACAGTAAACCCTGCCATCACATAGTCTCTCCTGTTATACTACACAAAGCACATTACAGAGAGTGAACACTGAAACAGGCCTTCTCTATCTAGTCTATATTTGTCCAACCTATTTTTATGTTACCCAAGTAATAGCTTTTATATCCTTTTACTCATGTACGAATTAATTGCTTTACCATATTGTATTACTACTACAACTTCTGTCACTACTACTACTACTACCACTAGTGAACATCTAAATGGTACCTCACTATTATTGCACCTCACTCTGAGCCTTTATATATCCTCTCTGTCCATGTACTGTTTGTATCGGCTTGACAAAGCTCCTGGAGAGCGAAACGTTGCCACAATAAAATGTCACATTAGTTGCACTTGTGTCCTTTTACTTTACATATTGTCGGTAATTCTACCAACATTATTGTTGTAGTATATTTGTATTTTAAAGCAGTTCAGTAACCCGTTTTCTTTTTCTGTACCATCTACGCTCTCTCTATATCTGATCTTCTTTTGGGTTTCCTCAATGGTACATGTTTCATCCCGTCTCTAACTTTAGTGATGCAGTTTCCTACCCCTGAGTTAATACTAGTTTGAACCTCTATGATGTTATGATCAGAGTAAATAGTTTTGGAAACTTTTATGTCTCTGATCAGTTCCTCGTTGTTTGTGAATATCAAATCCAGGATATTTTCATTTCTAGTGGGATCAGTTACCTGTTGGTTTAAAGAGTACTTTTCATGAAGCCTCATTAGTTCCCTGGTATGTGCCTGTTGAGCCAGGGTGCTTCCCGGGGATATTTTTGGTATAACATTACGTTGCGCCATCTTCCATTTTACATGAGAGATTAAAATCTCCAAGGAGTAAAATATTTGGTGTAGGATTTTCTAGCCTATCCAGATAGCTATCTATCTTAACTGATCTGTGAATTCCTCAGCAGTTGCCGATGGTGGTTTGTATACTAGGGTAATTACCAAATTCCTATTTTCAACTTTAATGCCTAGAATTTCTACTATATCATTTGTAAAATTCAACACTTCTGTGCAACAGAAAGTATCCTTTACATAGATTCCTACTCCTACATGTGACCTATTGATTCTATCACAATAAACGTACCTCAGGGAAAACTCAAGGTTCTCCCCGGAGTTGAATATTTTCTTCTCTTACCACCCCCTATATTTTATATTCTATGGGAACATTTATTATTAGACAGAATACTAACAGATAACCATCCACATAGAGGTGAAGGGCCCCTAATCTAGGTAATTGGAACTATCCTTCCCTTCTTTGGATCAAACTTTATTTCCCTCTATTCCCCCATGCGCTGCATAACCACCACGGGAACTGAGGTAAATTACCCTGAATGGGGTAAAAGTGAAAATCTCGGGGGGGTAATGAAGGCTCAATAAACATGTATATAAAATTGCACAAAAATATATTATATAATAAACGAGGCAAATTACGAAAGTTATATTTGTTTAAACAAATAATTTGTAGTTTCTTAATAAAATTAAAAATCTAATTTGTAGGGACCATTTCTTAAGTTGGCAATGACGTAAAACGATTAAGGACTGCAGCGGCTGGTTCTCTGATTACTTTCCAGATCTTGGTTCACATACTGTAAGTTGGGTTGTGAATCCCTTCAGCTGTGGAATTGCTGATGTGCCAGAAGAGCCTGAAGGATTGGCAGAGGCACTTCTTGAACTTCGCTCCAACAATGAAGCAGTTGTGATGAATGGTTTGAAAAACCGACAAGTTGAAGATTGAGACACTTATGCAACATATGGGAATCTTTATTCAGGAAACGTTTCGACTAGTGGATGGTACCACTATGACCCCGCCTCCTCCTGCTTCGTCTCACCTGACTACAGTATATAAGCCACGTCTACGGCCCTTTTGCTGTACATTCTACAAGATTGATGGATTGAACACATCGACTCCAGGCTGAGGGACTGATTACCCCAAACTCCTCCTCTACTTACACCTTCTGCTTTGTATTGGACTGATGAAGCCACTGTGTGGCGAAACGTTTCCTGAATAAAGATTCCCATATGTTGCGTAAGTGTTTCAATCTTCAACAATGAAGCATGCATTGAATTTCAGAGCAATGCAGACCTGACCATTTTTTGGATGTCAAAGGCTTTTAAAATTGCACACGAGGAAGCAATAAAAATACTGCTGCCATTTGCAACTACCTATCTTTGCGAACAAGGATTTTTCACTCTCGTTAACTTGAAAACAAAGTCCAGAAATCGGTTGGCCGCCGAAGACAGTATCCAAATTGGTCTGACATCAAAAAGCCTGAGTTTTGATGTATCAAAGCTGTATAGTCCTTGTGGCTTAGCGCTTCTTTTTGATTATAATAAATAATTGATGTATCAAAAATGAAACATCATTACTCCAAAACCTGAAGTGAAAATGTTTTCAATGAAATTCTTTTACTCCTTAATGAGATTTTTATTAAATTTGTCTGTTACTATTTTTTATTTCATGCGGTTTATTTTTCATTTTATTATTTTATTTGTGCTTTATTTTTAAAGTTGCTGTATCGCATATAATACATACTTTTTTGTATGACTATTCTCCATACAAATGGATTCAATAAACTATTTTGAATATAAATGCTCCTTGTGTTCTCCGGATTCTGTGGACTGAGGTCTAGTGGGTAATTTCGCGGTACGCAAATTTGTTTTGGGGTAATACCCGAAAAAGTTCGCCGACCTCTGGTCTAATACTTCTCCACGAATTTTGTCTTTGTTGCCGGTTTAGCCTCCTAACGCTGTCGTTGATTTTGTTACGGAATTTTTAAGCTAATTTCTCCACATTGGTAAGTTAGATTATCACCCTCTAGCAAAATTTAACAAATCATTCCGTAAAGGTGAGAATTGATGTTACTTGGCCTCCTAATACCAAAACGGAATTCTCAGTCACAATTTAAATTTATATCTAGTACTTAGTTATTTACTTCTCGTTTGGCTAGGTTAGATCGCCACCTATTAACAAAAATGAAACGACTATAACAAACAGTATCAAAAGTGAAATAACAGATAGCAGTAGTTTTCATGCATTAACGTACAAAGGACCCACTGAGCTGATTAACCTACACTGTTTTACCTAGGTAAACATGTTTACATTTTACTGTGAACGTCGCTTTACCACCATTTTTCAAAGTGAAAAAAAAAACCGACGTTTGCCTTGTAGCCTGGGTGGTTTTGTTGAAGCGCAAACAGAAAACGGGAACTCTCCTTGAGGACTGAAAAACGAATAGGTAAAACACACACTTTTACACATAGTGTAAAAGTTGATTTACCAACGGTCTTGAGCCAAAGTAAAAACCCGACGTTTGTTTAGGAGGAGGCTGAGTTGGTTAGTCACGTGTGCACACGTGTACAATCTGAATGCATAGCAACTGGTGTTTGTTGTGAAATATTAGACCAAAATTGTGACAAATATAACCCACACAAGAATAACAACAACACAGCTGCGAGCCGACCCATTGACCTGCACATATAAATTGAAGCCTTCACAGGGTTTTTGACGACGGTATTGGAATACTAACACCATCACTCAAACACTTTCATACAGACTTTCTCTGTCCTAAGAAAACAGTAGATATATATTTTAACTCCATTAAATACAACACACTGCACGGATATTTTTGACTGAACACTTGAAATACTTGCAACACGTACTGGTGTTTTCTTAAACTTAGGCATTTATGCCTAGGGTGTGACTTTCATCAGGATTGTGGTTCATACACATGCATCAGCCATTAAATGTTGCTACCGTTCAAATGAGGCAAATTTATTTAGCGTGATTTAACGGGAATGAAAAATTTACACTTCACATGTAAGACTGGCAAATGTGTACCTACAAACATCATTGTCATTCTCTGCCGCCGTCGAATTAGCTTGTTTTTAACGCTCGAAGACACGCAGCAAAGACTTTTTGGGAGTTACTGGAGCCACTTCAGGAATCTTGGAATGGCCTTTACAGCTCTGGTCATAGGATACTTGTATATGCCAATAGTTCCAAGAATTTTGCCCTAGTTACCGTAAAGCGTTGAAAATATGAAGCTGGTCTGACGAGGCCATGTTATGAATGAAAAAAATGGAGGAAGAAAGAAAATAATAAGAAAATAAGGCAAGCACTTAAAAATCCGCTTCCAGGGATACCTAATATGATGAACAAGACAGCAACTTCAGCAATTAATGATCTAAATCTTGTTATTCTCTATTCTGAGATGCCAAGTAGCTCAGTGGTGAGATCGTCCGGCTCACAGCCTTAGATTGCCAGGCAAGCAAAACGTAGGAGCATGTTTCAGTTACACTGCTGGAAGTCACACCCTTAAATTTAGTTCGTGTGCGAACAAATTTGAAATTATACTGAAGTAGTTAAAATATACTTGGAAACTTTGGAATAACTGCTATAATTGGAGAATGAATTTTCTGATCAACAACAAATTTATAGTGCTTGTGCGTTTTTTGCAACACACGTTTTATTTTCAAATTGGGCTTCATATGTCCCAATTTGTCTATTTTAATAACTAATTTCAATGACTTAAGAATGCATAATTTGATTGGCTTCAAGCCATCAGTGCTGTTGCATATCATAGGCATAAATTTGCAAATATAGCAATACAGCAAATGAAAACTTGGAATTGTTATTGGATAAACGAAGACTACTTCTGGTCGACTTTAAACTCTCAACATTGGTGTATCTTACTTAGAAAGGGATTTCTTATTTCGTTGGGCCTTGTAGCCTCTAATTTGCTAATGTTATTAATTAAAATTAGGTAGTATTCAAGAATGACCCCCCGTGCGTGTCGGGTTTTGAGTTCCGTAGTCTTGAGTGGATTATTGCTGGACATTGACGCAGTAGAAACACATCGGTAATGGCAGTGAATGTCTAACGCGAAGCTATACAGTTCTGTAAACTAATCGAATGAATATTTATATTTTATGAGACAAGGAAATTTTGTACAGTGGAGTTCCGGCGCAGTTGGGAACATTTTAAACTGCTTGGCGAGTGTTGCCAAATAGTTATTATTTTCGAAAGCGATTTACTTTCTATTGTTAACCAAAAACAGGAATAAAATAAGAAATAGTAACGAAGGAAGAAGAATAGTTCATAAAAGCTACGTACTTGAGCCTTTAATGGAAACAAGCTGAAGCTAACATCAGTTTAATGTGGAGTGGAAGGGGGAAACAGGCCAACTTTCCCTCAGGAGGCGCTCAGATAGGAGTGCCGATGCCGATTCTGCTTAATCGGCATTATATATATATATATATATATATATATATATATATATATATATATATATATATATATATATATATATATATATATATATATATATATTCAACAAACCGGCCGGATCCCACCAAGGCAGGGTGGCCAAAAAAGAAAACCGAAAGTTTTTCATTTTAAATTTAGTAATTTATACAGGAGAATGTGTTTGCATATTATATATATATATATATATATATATATATATATATATATAATATGCAAACACATATGTATATATATATATATATATATAATATGCAAACACATATGTATATATATAAAAGTGTACGCATGTACAGATATACATACTTGTATTTTGTTGCACTAGAATTTTTATGATCACTCTGCACTATTACGTTTGCATCTATTGAAGTAGAGATGGTTGAGCTTATGAGATACGGGAATACGTTTCTCGGATCACATAGCGACTGAAATACATTTACTTTGCTCTGTGATACATTCTTACAAGGTGCAACACCTGTGGTAATTATCCTCACCTTTTTCAGAAACGGGTTTCACTGGTTTACCAGAAGACGGTTCTAGGGATCAGTACCTCTGTGGCCCGGTCCCAGACCATGCCTCTGTGGCCCGGTCCCAGACCATGCCTCTGTGGCCCGGTCCCAGACCATGCCTCTGTGGCCCAGTCCCAGACCATGCCTCTGTGGCCCGGTCCCAGACCATGCCTCTGTGGCCCAGTCCCAGACCATGCCTCTGTGGCCCAGTCCCAGACCATGCCTCTGTGGCCCGGTCCCAGACCATGCCTCTGTGGCCCGGTCCCAGACCATGCCTCTGTGGCCCAGTCCCAGACCATGCCTCTGTGGCCCAGTCCCAGACCATGCCTCTGTGGCCCGGTCCCAGACCATGCCTCTGTGGCCCAGTCCCAGACCATGCCTCTGTGGCCCAGTCCCAGACCATGCCTCTGTGGCCCGGTCCCAGACCATGCCTCTGTGGCCCGGTCCCAGACCATGCCTCTGTGGCCCAGTCCCAGACCATGCCTCTGTGGCCCAGTCCCAGACCATGCCTCTGTGGCCCGGTCCCAGACCATGCCTCTGTGGCCCGGTCCCAGACCATGCCTCTGTGGCCCAGTCCCAGACCATGCCTCTGTGGCCCAGTCCCAGACCATGCCTCTGTGGCCCGGTCCCAGACCATGCCTCTGTGGCCCAGTCCCAGACCATGCCTCTGTGGCCCGGTCCCAGACCATGCCTCTGTGGCCCGGTCCCAGACCATGCCTCTGTGGCCCAGTCCCAGACCATGCCTCTGTGGCCCAGTCCCAGACCATGCCTCTGTGGCCCGGTCCCAGACCATGCCTCTGTGGCCCAGTCCCAGACCATGCCTCTGTGGCCCAGTCCCAGACCATGCCTCTGTGGCCCGGTCCCAGACCATGCCTCTGTGGCCCGGTCCCAGACCATGCCTCTGTGGCCCAGTCCCAGACCATGCCTCTGTGGCCCAGTCCCAGACCATGCCTCTGTGGCCCGGTCCCAGACCATGCCTCTGTGGCCCGGTCCCAGACCATGCCTCTGTGGCCCAGTCCCAGACCATGCCTCTGTGGCCCGGTCCCAGACCATGCCTCTGTGGCCCGGTCCCAGACCATGCCTCTGTGGCCCGGTCCCAGATCAGGCCTCTGTGGCCCGGTCCCAGACCATGCCTCTGTGGCCCGGTCCCAGACCATGCCTCTGTGGCCCGGTCCCAGACCATGCCTCTGTGGCCCGGTCCCAGATCAGGCCTCTGTGGCCCGGTCCCAGACCATGCCTCTGTGGCCCAGTCCCAGACCATGCCTCTGTGGCCCGGTCCCAGACCATGCCTCTGTGGCCCGGTCCCAGACCATGCCTCTGTGGCCCGGTCCCAGATCAGGCCTCTGTGGACCGGTCCCAGACCATGCCTCTGTGGCCCGGTCCCAGACCATGCCTCTGTGGCCCGGTCCCATATCAGGCCTCTGTGGCCCGGTCCCAGACCATGCCTCTGTGGCCCAGTCCCAGACCATGCCTCTGTGGCCCGGTCCCAGACCATGCCTCTGTGGCCCGGTCCCAGACCATGCCTCTGTGGCCCGGTCCCAGATCAGGCCTCTGTGGCCCGGTCCCAGACCATGCCTCTGTGGCCCGGTCCCAGACCATGCCTCTGTGGCCCAGTCCCAGACCATGCCTCTGTGGCCCAGTCCCAGATCAGGCCTCTGTGGCCCGGTCCCAGACCATGCCTCTGTGGCCCAGTCCCAGACCATGCCTCTGTGGCCCGATCCCAGACCATGCCTCTGTGGCCCAGTCCCAAATCAGGCCTCTGTGGCCCGGTCCCAGACCATGCCTCTGTGGCCCAGTCCCAGACCATGCCTCTGTGGCCCAGTCCCAGATCAGGCCTCTGTGGCCCGGTCCCAGACCATGCCTCTGTGGCCCAGTCCCAGACCATGCCTCTGTGGCCCGATCCCAGACCATGCCTCTGTGGCCCGGTCCCAGACCATGCCTCTGTGGCCCGGTCCCAGACCATGCCTCTGTGGCCCGATCCCAGACCATGCCTCTGTGGCCCAGTCCCAAATCAGGCCTCTGTGGCCCGGTCCCAGACCATGCCTCTGTGGCCCGGTCCCAGATCAGGCCTCTGTGGCCCGGTCCCAGATCAGGCCTCTGTGGCCCGGTCCCAGATCAGGCCTCTGTGGCCCGGTCCCAGATCAGGCCTCTGTGGCCCGGTCCCAGACCATGCCTCTGTGGCCCGGTCCCAGATCAGGCCTCTGTGGCCCGGTCCCAGACCATGCCTCTGTGGCCCGGTCCCAGACCATGCCTCTGTGGCCCGGTCCCAGATCAGGCCTCTGTGGCCCGGTCCCAGATCAGGCCTCTGTGGCCCGGTCCCAGATCAGGCCACTGTGGCCCGGTCCCAGACCAGGCCTCTTGGTAAATGGCCTGAGTGGCCAAGCTCTCGGAGTAATTTTGTTGTGTAGCTTTGTGATGATTTCCTCTAGAATTTCCTAGGTGTAAATTAAAATACATATTTCTCGCTCTCGTTCCATGGAGTACAGTTCGATGGACTTAATTGAAGCATACCAAGTATTTTAATTGCTAACTTGTACGGGTAGTGAAGGTGTTCTGCGAGTTCTAGTTATCCAGTCTTTAATTTTTGTTTCGTTTTTCTTACATTCGTAAATAAAACACATTGTGTTTTTTTTTTTTTTTAGAAGACGAAGTGGACGAATCGTTTTCTCAGTAAAATGTTATAAACCGTATTTTGTTTTATTGACATGCTTGTCGGTATACTCCCCCAGTTATATACAAAAACGTTCTTTTTCCAACAGTACAGCATGAATGTACGTCAGCATCAGTCTGTTTCTCCGCCTCTGCTAACATAATATTCTCCCCACCTCGATTATATTGTGTTCATTTAGGTTAGTGCAAGACTTATCACCCTCCTCCCTTCATCTTAGGGAAATTGTCAATATAATTGCTCCGGGTAATTCCAATAGGTGCTTGAGTTGGACTGTGATGCTGGTAGAATAATCTGACAGATCAGGCCATGAACTGTGAGGTGTAATCTTGGAACCCTTGGAACTATAAATACTTACAAAAAAAAATTAGCTTAAATTACCTAATCCATGCTAATAAGGCCCAACATAGAACAAAATACATTGACGGGAAGATGCACTTATAGGATATAGCGAGCAGGGTAAACACATACCACATGCACACTGTGGAATGCAGAAACGTTAATAAACCAACGTTGAGTATGTTGAGGGCTGCCCTGGGTCTATCATCCGCACAACACTCCACTGTATCTCAGTATTACAGTCTTGCTCAGTGTTCTGGTGTGTGTGCTCTCCTGGTTGTTTTTGTAGTGGTCGGGGCATGACTCGTGGCCCTGTCTCTGAAGCTTCCTGTACTAGCATTACAAGCTTCTGGCCTCTTGAGCCCAACTAACTGAATTAGGTTGTTGTTGTGAACCGTGTAAGTTATTTATGATGTTCTGCACGAAGATGTCAAGTGCATAATATGAGATTTTGATTGTATATACCTTCTGGTACTATCCCATGGCACCAACCTCTTTGGCACTACCCTCTAGCACTAGCTCCTGGCACCACCCATGGCACCAATCTCTGCCATCATCTCCTCAAGGAGGCCTGGTCTAGGAGGAGGCCGCTGGGGCGGTGACCTGCGGATGCAATTCAAGGTAAACCATCGCCTAGCATTATCTGGCACCACCCCCTGGCTCCTCCCCTGGCTCCTCCCCTGGCCCCACCCTTAGCACTACCCTCTAGCAGCACCCCCAGCGCTATCCTCTAGCACCACCCCCTAGTACCTTCTCCTGGCACCACTCCATGACACCACCCACTGGCCCCACACCATAGTACTCTCTCCTGGCACCACTTGCATCCTTGACAGCTGCAAGTTGTGATGAACCCTGACACACACTTGGGTCACTCATACCCTCTTGTAAACAAACTTTTCGCTGCTGCTTTTTCCACCCCCATCCACCTTCTCCCCACTCCACTTTCTCCCCTCCACCTACCCTCCTACCATCTTCCCCTTCCTTTCCCTCTTTCTCCCTCCACCCCTTCCTTCTGATCAATGTGTGACACTGTACACTTCACATGATCAGTGTTTGAAACTTGAGGTGATTATCAATCACTTTTCCCATCAGAGGTGGGTATTTTACTGTGACAGGAGACCGTATTGGTGCAACCATGGCACTGAAACACCGTCAACCTCAGGACTGCAGTGTCATACTGTCTCAGTCTTTTTGGTGGTTCCCCGTTTTCTGTCCGCGCATCAAAATCAGCTCTCCCTCTTATGCATTAGGTTAGGTAAGGTTTGTCATATGGTGACCCGCAGCTGGAGCTTTTGGTCATCTGACCGAGGCCTTCTGTTGGCTTACCGGTCCACCTATTTAGAAGTTATGTCAGTAGTGTTACTGAATTCCTAAGTAATATACTTGTGTAGTATATCGTAAGTTACATCACACACACACACACACACACACACACACACACACACACACACACACACACACACACACACACACACACACACACACACACACACACACACACACACACATATATATATATATATATATATATATATATATATATATATATATATATATATATATATATATATATATATATATAGGTTCCCTTCAGCTAGGCTCAATTTGTGACGTCACCAGGCTATGCTCCTGTGAGTAGGGTACGAGTGGTCTCGCTCTCACTCCGTCCTCAGGATACAACCGAACAGGTAGGCTGGGCTACACTCCCCTCAAGACTCTGCCAATATACGTGTACCAACCGTCCAACGAGTGTGTTCCTTACTCTTACATCTCCATTAAGTACCCACGCGAAAGTTATGGTTTTATGCATTGTTGAATTAACTGGCGTTTAGCATTATTTGAGGAATCTGTCAAGTTTCCTTTTGAAGACAGCCAGAAGTCTGTTGGTAATCACCCTTAAGCATGAAGGGAAGGTGTTGCCAGTCGTGGTCCCTTTAGAATGACATGTTATAATGACAGCATGCAACAGTAAGTGACAATATATTTGAAATGATCACTGGAGGAGAGAACATTTGACATCGACAGCGCGCGCGAGCACGCACGCACACACACACACACACACACACACACACACACACACACACACACACACACACACACACACACACACACACACACACACACACACACACACACATAATCTGTTCTTAGTACGTAAAAGCTTTTTGACGTTAGTAGGGGTGCGACGATACCAATTGTCTTTTGCTCATACGGGGCGTGATCGCGGACCGGGCCGTGGGGGCGTTGACCCTGAAACCCTCTCAAGTATATCTCAGTGTGTTAGACTGTGGGTTTAGTGCTTAGTTTTGATTAATTTGATTGCTGTCTGTAATATATAGTGGCACTGTGATTCTTGGTAAGATCAGTGGGGCTCCTTAGTCCTGCCAGAGTCTATTACCTCAAGAGTTATCTTTGGAATTTCATATTTAGCTGTAGATAGCGTTTCCTTCTGTAGTGCCGAACTGTGTTTGAGAAATAGGAAATTGACATAAAATGAAGTATGTTGAAAAATTATCTTGAAAGCACTTGACTTGTACTCGTTGGAACACAGGAGGGAGAGATACATCATAATCTACACTTGGAAAATCCTGGAAGGAATGGTCCCAAATCTGCACACAGAAATCACTCCCTACTAAAGTAAAAGACTGGGCAGGCGATGCAAAATGCCCCCAATTAAAAGTAGGGGCGCCATTGGTACATTAAAGGAAAACACCATAAGTGTCCGGGGCCCAAGACTGTTCAACAGCCTCCCATCAAGCATTAGGGGAATTGCCAATAAACCCCTGGCTGCCTTCAATAGAGAGCTGGACAGATACCTAAAGTCAGTGCCGGATCAGCCGGGCTGTGGCTCGTACGTTGGACTGCGTGCGGCCAGCAGTAACAGCCTAGTTGATCAGGCCCTGATCCATCGGGAGGCCTGGTCATAGACCGGGCCGCGGGGGCGTTGATCCCCGGAATAACCTCCAGGTAACCAGGTAACTTCTCATATATTTATTCTTTACATCCAAACTACTTGTCAGTTTTTTTTTTCTATTGAAGTTACCTTATAAAAGCAGCTTATTAATTTTTTTTGTTTTGTTTGATCAACCTAAGCAGTGGCAGCTTACAACCGGAAAAAATCCCCACCAAAAAATCAACTAATATATTATAGAATTTATGCCTAAATTTACGTAAATTATGTACCTAAGATTAATTTAAGGCAGATAAAAATCTTTATTTTTTTTATCGTAAACTGGATTAGATTCCCCTATGTTTGTCTTAACCACACGCAGTGGTGCGTTCAGACGAATGTATAATAATAACAATAATAATCTTCTACAAGTACATGATACAACTTATACAGACGTAGCTGACATCATTGACACACTAGATAAAAAGTCCCTCGTTATGCAGAGCATTTCTGGCAATTTTGGTTAATTTTGTCCCCCAGGATGCGGCCCACACCAGTTGGCTAACAATCTACTTACTGCCAGGTAAACGGGGAGAGCAGGTGTCTTAAACTGTTTTCGACGTAAATTTGCGCATAAATTCAAGGGCTTCCAAAATGGTGGTGATCGGCCTGGGTAGACGTACATCAGAGAAAACGGGTCTGCACCTTACGTGTGTGAAGTATAAAAAAATGTGTCGAGGGTATTTTGAGAGCCAGTAAATGTCATTTAATTTTATTTAATTGCATTCAATTTAGTGTTATTGAACAGTAAATATAAGTGAGATTTATAAAACAGATATATGTGTAAAACATATCAGAAAAATTGAAAAAAAAAGGAAAAAATCCTCAAATTGTTAAAACGGCAATTTCTTTCACTTGGCTAGCACGAGTGTTGTCATAAGACAGTCATCGACGTCACATTCAGGCCTTAATATCTCCCTAAGTACTAATTAGTTGTCAATCATTCTTCTTTCATTACACTACTAAATTCATAGAAAATTTAGATTAGATTTTTTTTTCGAAATTGCTGGCACCAAGGGCACTTTTATTTTACACCCTTCGGTAGTTAATAAAAAGTGGTTGAAAATTGTGTGGGACTAAATGAGAAAGTGCTAGTCATACTCTACACAGTTTCAAGAGTAGGTATGGTGTGGTCCAAGAGACCAGAAAACAGTATTATCAGTGGAAACAGTCTGTTTGGACGGAATTAGGAATCGAGGCTTAACCCTCGGAAATTAGGGTAATTAGGTAGTAGGTTGGTAGACATTTATCTATGGAGGCACTACCGTCCTCTCAAATAAGTGTGAAATGGAAACCTGTTAAATATTTTCCATTCTGTCAGAATTGGAACAGAGAGAATTTATGGAGTGCATAAAGCCAATAGAGAATTTAAACCACATGGAACATCTCAGAGTCCTAAATATGTACTTGCTGAAGCAGAGAAGAGATTACGGGGTCTAGTCCCACTGCCATAACAACGTACTGGAGTGAGAGAGACGAAAGAAAGTGTAGAATAAACTCAGTTGGCACAATGAGATAACACTGTATCAACATCTGTGGTCCCAAATATAAACACTGCTGGAACAGGTATATAGAAGCCTTCAAGAGTAAACCGAATACCTCCTCCAAGTGCCGGATAAACCAGGCTGTGGTGGATATGTGAGTCAGGAGGCCCACAAGAGCCTAGTTGACAGGCAGGTACTAGACAAGCCTGATCCAGGACTGGGCTGCTGCAGTAGAAAAACTTTGGAAACCCGTCAAAGGTCAAAGAATTGCTGATATTTTCTGACTCATGAACATGTAACAGAATTGGTAAATCTTACGCAACTTCTACTTACTTTCAGTATACACACACACCTTTGTGTGGTTCTTAATAGTTCCTAATCCTTTCCAGATTTGTAGACCTGGCCTGAGACTGTGCCGTGAGAATGATAATCCCCAGAACTAACAGATACATTTGAAATAAGGTTGTTGTGGTAATCAGCACCTGAGGTAGAGGTTGAGCGGTGCAGCAGACAGTGGTGCTAGACTAGACAGGCAGTGAGCGTGGAATGTGGATTACATCATCCAGTCACACACTTGATAGGGTGTTGCATCATGTACTTGCCACAAGTAAACCATTGGCTGACCAGGGGATACCTCCTGCACAAACTAATGCTAGACCTTTGTTAATGTACACTGGATTAGATAAAACAAACGAAAGTCAATATAATTATTCTAGAATTGCTTTTCACTCCAACAACCTGTTTGACCAGGTAAGTACCAGACAAATCGGACCCAAGGCCGGGCTGCAGAAGTAGGGCAAGTCTTGAAATCCATCAGTATATCATAGTATATATCACTGGAGATAGAGATCTCTGGCAATGACCTGTTAGTATGGTCATGTGAGAGAGGGAACTTGACAGTTCATCCAGGCTGTTTCTGATCAGTTGGGCTCTGGTGCCTACGTTGAACTTAGTGTTGCTAGCAACAACAGCTTGATTGGCCAGGCTATCATCCAGGAGGCGATGATTCCCAGAACCATCTACTGGTTAGCTATAAAAATCTCAGGAGACTAGGCAGATTGAATTGGGACTTGAACTTAGATATGAGGGGACTGGACGCCATCTCACTAAGGGATTTTACGAAGTACTCTTGCTTTCTCAGGGATATAGGTGAAAGGCCAAGAAGTGGACGCGAAAAAGACACTTGTCTGTTGAAAAAGTAGGTATAATAGGACCCGGTACTTCAAGAATCAACAAAGCCGGCAGAGAGCAGTTAAGATGTGAAATCAAAAGGTATCAATGAATCCTTAAAAAAAAATCACACACTTACCTACCTGGAGGGTAGATAGGTAATAAATAACTAGGTAATAAACACAAACATGTAACTTTAATGAAAATCGTAGAGAGTTCAAGCATGAGCTAAAGCGGGTATCACAGTCCAATGATCATTTTCCGGTGAGAAAAGTTCGGGCTATTTATGTAGAAAGCAGCACGTGTAGGGGCTTTATTTACGTAATCACCTATTTATAGAACTCACCTGGGCTTCTTCCGGTCACTGCAGTGTACACCTCGGGTTTTTAACAGCTTTATATAATAACCAGGTGCCTTTTGTTTCATAACTTTATTGTCGCAAAGATGCGACAATAAAGGAAATGGATATCTTGATGCCGGTGAAGAGCTTGTGATAAAAGAAATCGTATCTACTCTCCTGTTGGATCAAATTTTATTCCTATCCCTTCCTCAGGCACTGTATGTACACTACTTAAATAGCGCTTCTCCATGAATATAATACTAATATATCGTTAATAGTGTTTTGATGAAATTTATTATTAAGTTGCATATTATTAAAATATTGTTAATTATGCATGAGTAGGAGTTAACTTGCACAATGGTGTGGTGTTAACAACCATCTCAAGGGTAGTTTGTGGCAATTTTCCTTAAGTTTACATTGTAGTTAAATACTAATTTTACAATTATAGTGTACTGATGAATAAGATTGCTCCAGCTCTGGGGAATTAACATGTAGGTTATTAAATGAATAAGAGTAATATTAAGAACTTCTTCAGAAATTGGAGATGAAAGCTTGAGGACGTTCTGGGTGTTCCTTTTTGGAGCATTATCAAACATTGTCTTATGTCTCGTCTTCAGTTGGTGAATGAGCTGGGAATTATTCCAGCTGCGGTAGTAAGGCTTCTGTTTTTCTTTGAGGTAGTATCTTTGGCCTTCCACGGAGGGCGTCACCTGTTGGCAGCTTTTAATACTCCCGTGTTTGAACGTCTCCTCGGAAGGTGTTAATGTTCCGCTTACGTGCTCCCAAGGCCTGAGTCTGGAATTTAATTAAGAGATAAAAACAAAGTTTATTTATCATACTGGGTTCTCTACATTATGAGTTGTGGTATTTAAAGTGTATTTTATAAGTGAACTAAGGGGCTTTTGGTTTTAGCGAATAATTTAATTATTAATAAAGGTTTTTTTCTTCATACAGGTGAGGACGTGAATCTTGATGGCAGGTGCGTGCTGAGGAGCATCACCTTGACCCCTCACATTCCTCAACCCTCACACTCTTACCCCCTCCCCCCACCCATCTATCGTCCTGTCTCCTTTCCTTTCGTCCCTCCTTCTCTTCCAGTCTGCCTCCTCTCGTTTTGTTCCTTCCAGCGTGTCTTCTCACCTCTCTTTTTGCATCCTCTCTTCGTCTCCTGCGTTCTCTCCTTCCGTCCTCCTTCCCTTTCAGCGTGCCTCCTCTCCTCCCGCCCTTCTCCCTCACCTCTCCTGTCTCTTCACTTCCTGTCTAGTCTTCTCACTTGCCCTTGTTTGTGTTCACCTCCCCTACACCCATGTTTTGCTAGTGCACGCATCAACGCAGCCTTGACCTCCCCTTCCCAGCTGCTCCCTGGTAAGTGGGGTTTCCGGCGTGAGTGTTACGACGCTCCACCATGACTTGCACACTGCATTGTTGGTGCTTGCTTGCTTGCTTGGTTAGCACCTTACTTGCTTACTCAGCACCCAGGTTGCTTCACTTAATACAGAGGTTACCTCACTTGCTTACTCAGCACCGAGGCTGCCTCGCATGCTTACTTAGCATGCTGGTTACCTTAAATTGGTGCATTCTTGCTCATTTGGCACATTGGCTCCCTCAGATTCCCTTAGCCGGCTCCTCCATAACGACATCTGCAAACTACTGAAGTACTTAATGAAGAAGTAACTAATACACCTACATACACTGTATGTATAAAATATGTTCCTCTAAGAAGCCCTGCAAGGAGATCAAGTATCGAAAACAAATGCAGAAGAATGTACAAAAAATAGGTTTCTGAACTGTTTTAATATGAGCAAATGTGGCATCAAAGGAAAGATAATCTACAACGAAAAATTATCGAAATAGACCAAACACCGAAGCAGTCTTATTGACAGGAGATATAAAAAAAAAACAAGAAATTGGAAATAAACCTAAACATTTCTAAACGTACGAAAATTTTTGTCAAGCACCACCTCTAGAAACTGCTTACACACAGGAGGTTCATATGCCAATGACAAACAAGAAATGAGAGAAATTCTCTAGGAACCATAATATGCATCAACACAAGAGAAGAGCTTGAGGATTCATTTAGTTTTTTCATTACATTTCCCCATCCTACGAATCATGCTACGTAAGCACAAATTCATCAGAACTGGATAAATAAAAGGCAGCATGCCCTCACATGCAGCACCTCGGCCTGATTCCTGAAGGTTATTTGGATTCAAGTGGCGTACTGCCAACAGTAGTGAAGAGAAGACTTGTTTACAGGAAGAGGCAGTAGAGCATTGGCTAAATATTCCGGACCAGTAGCATTGACATCACACATGAGCGTTTGCATGGATACTGAGACACCAAATTATTAATCTTGTGTGCTATGCGGACTTTGCTAAGGAATTTGACAAATGCTATCATATAGGGATATCCCGTAAAATGAAGTCATTGAGTATAGAAGGAAAATATGCAACTTGAAATTCAGTTTTCTATCAGAGCACAAAAAGTAGTGGTTAACAAAGTAAAATCTAGCCCTAACATAATAAAAAGTTCAGTACTCAAAGGCACAGTCCTGGCGCCTTTTCTGTTTCTTATTCTCTTAACAGACATAAAAACACTAGCCACAACTTAGAAGTATCTTATGCGGACAACAGGAAAATAAGCATGAAAGTTGTCTCGGTAGAAGAAACTGAAACAGTGAAAACAGATTAAGACAAATACCGAGGACTAAAAAAGTGACAGAGTGGATAATTGGAAATTTAAAAATAAGAGAAATAACACCTATGTGTTGTATAGAATATTGTTCAATGTTGACGGCTATGTTCAGAGCAGAAGAGAGATCGCAGCTGCAAAAAGTGCAGAGGTAGTGTATTGCTTATATAGAAACTCAGTAAAGCTTTTATATTACTGGGAATGCTCCAGAGTACTTAAAATATACTTTATGGTACTATTGAAAGATACCTGATAACTTATTACATGGAAGACACTTGAGGGTCTGGTCACAAACCTACACACTACCATAACAACATACTTAAGTGAAAGACGTGGGAGGAGGAGGAAAAACAAAGCTGGTGAAAAGCACAGTAAGAGAACAGTGTCAACATGCGTGGTCTAAGACTCTTCAACCTGCTACCGGCAGATGTCAGAAATTTTGTAGGAACAAACGTTTAAAAAGAAACTGAATCACTACCTCTGCAAAGTACTAGATCAACAAGGCTGCGATGGTTGCGAGTCTAGGCAACAGACTGAACCCGCAGTCAGAGAAGCCTGGCCAGAAGCCGTCTGGGAGAAGAGGAAAAAAAATCTAGTGTTCACAGTTATCACAGTCATCACACCTTGGGGTCGTTACTCTCCTCCCAGTGTAATTAGGTTATCAATCATTAAGTAATAGTAATTTAAGTTAGTTAAGGTTTCAGTAACGTAGTCTAGCCTAAAGAAACTTCAATATATATTAGGCCAGTGTTTGGTCAGGAATGTCTAGGGGCTTAATGTTGAGAAATAAACGAACTTCATCACGTTAGAAAACTGACAATTACAATGACGAGTTGTGTCACGGTAAAGCCCACTTTCATGTGCTTTCATTCGGTATATTTGGTATTATTGTCAAACAACAATTTCATTGTTTTAGTCCCACTGCCCATTTATATTCGAACAATAAATGTCTTTTTTTTTTTTTAATATCCCTGGTCGTCATGCAGAAAATAAGGCCGTTGGCAGTAACAACCTGGTTGACCAGGCAGTGAACAGGGAAGCCTGGCCTTAGGCCCGGCTTCGAGGAACCCCTGAAACCGGTCATGTTTCTAATCCGTCAGGCTGTGGTGCCCACGATGAACTGCGTGAGGCTATCACCAACAACCATCAACCAAAAAGCTTGGTCTGAGACCGGGTCGCGGGGGAGGTGACCCCCGGAATCTGCTTTGGGTAATCTAGAGGGGATATACACACAAAAAAAATCACTGGTGTTCCTGGTGGTGAAGCAGGAAATAACAAGACTTGACCCAGCAACACTCTGATTAGTTTTCTTTTAACTACATTTTCAATCTCGAGAGTTTTTAAAGAACACTGAAATCCTTGTTAAAAATATTTGCACAGTTCAAAATACACACACACACACACACACACACACACACACACACACACACACACACACACACAAGGGTTTTGTGTGTGTGTGTGCATACTCGCCTATTTGTGGTTGCAGGGGTCGAGACACATCTCCTGGCTCCGCCTCTTTACTAATCGCTACTAGGTCCTCTCTCGCTCTCCCTGCTCCATGAGCTTTATCATACCTCGTCTTAAAACTATGTATGGTTCCTGCCTTCACTACATCACTTGCCAGACTATTCCATTTCCTGACAACTGTATGACTGAAGAAATATTTCCTAACATCTCTGACTCATATGAGTCTTCAGCTTCCAACTGTGACCCCTTGTTTCTGTGTCCCCTCTCTGTAGCATCCTGTCTCAGTCCAAGTTATCTACTCCTCACAGTAGAACATTCCCTGTGTGTGTGTGCGCGCGCGCGTGCGTGTTCGCACGTGTACTTACTTGTGGTTGCAGGGGGTCGATTCACGGCTCTTGGCACCACCTCTTCACTGGTTGCTACTCACCCCCTGCTCCATGAGCTTTATTGTGTGTGCACGTGTGTGTATTCACCTAATTGTACTCGCCTAATTGTGGTTGCCCCGCCTCTTCACTAGTCGCTATTTGGTCTTCTCCCTGCTCTGTGACCTTTATCAAACCTCGTCTTAAAACTATGTATGGTTCCTGCCTCCACTACGTCACTTTCCAGACTATTCCACTTCCTGAAAACTCTTTGACTGAAGAAATACTTCCTAACATCTCTTTGACTCATCTGAGTCTTCAACTGCCAATTGTGACCCCATGTTTCTGTGTCCCATCTCTGGAACACACTATTTTTGCCCACCTTGCCAATTCCTCACAGTATTTTGTTTGTCGTTATCATGTCTCACCTAAATCTCCTGTCCTGCCAATATGGGCCTGACGTTCACGGTGTACAGAGTCTTGAACGATTCCTTACTGAGGTATTGGAACGATATTCTTACTTTTGCCAGGCGCCCATATGCTGCGGCAGTTATTTGGTTGATGTACACCTCAGATGTGCTCGGTATTATACTCTCCCCAAGATCCTTTTCCTTAAGTGAAGTTTGCATTCTTTGGCCACCTAGCCTATACTCCGTGTGCGGTTTTCTTTGTCCTTCCCCGATCTTCATGACTTTGCATTTGGCAGAGTTAAATTCGAGGAGCCAGTTGCTGGACCAGGCTTGCAGCCTGTTCAGGTCTCTCTGTAGTCCTGCTTGATCTTCGTCCGAATTAATTCTCCTCATTATCGTCACATCATCTGCAAAAGGGGACACTTCTGAGCCATGTCATTCACATATACCAAAAACAGCAATGGTCCTAGGACTGACCCCCCGTGGAAGCCCGCTCGTCACAGGCGCTCACTCTGACATCTCGTCACGGACCATGACTCGTTGTTGCCTCCCTCTCAGGTATACTCTGATCCATTGCAGTGCCTTTCCTGTTATGCGTGCCTGATCCTCTAGCTTTTGCACTAATATCTTGTGAGGAACTGTATCGAAGGCCTTCTTGCAGTCCAAGAAAATGCAGTCTATCCACCCCTCTCTCTCTCTCTCTCTCTCTCTCTCTCTCTCTCTCTCTCTCTCTCTCTCTCTCTCCTGTCTTACTTCCGTTACCTTCTCATGAAACTCCAGTAAAAAAACCATACCACGGACGGGGACAGAACCCGCGATCAGAAAGTCAAAACTCCAGACCGTCGCATTAGCCACTGGACCAGCTAGCTACAATAAGATTCGTCCAACTAGGTATATTGACACTCTCCGATCGCGGGTTCTATCCCGGCCCGTGGTATGGTTTGTGTGCAATCGTGTCATTACGATTTCGTGAGTCAAAACTCCAGTAGGTCTGTGACACAGGATTTCCCTTCTCTAAAACCGTGCTGGTTGTCGTTTATAAGCTTGTTCCTTTCTAAGTGCTCCACCACTCTCCTGATAATCCGTGTATGTGTGTTGTAATCACGACTTGGTTCAAGCTAGGTTAATGGTCAGCGGAAATCATGACTTCGTGACCCAAGCCAAGACAAAAGTCATCAGTCATGACCTAGTGACCCAACCCAGATCAAAGGTCAATAATTATGACCTAGTGACCAAATCCAGGACAAAGATCAATAACCATGACCTAGTGACCCAAGCCAGTATAAAGGTCACGCCCGACGCATATGATAGTGTGAAAGAGAGGTATTAAAGGTGGCACCACCATCAGGTGACTGGGGTCTGGGAACCCGGGGGGAACAGGCAGTTCTTCAGTAGCGTAGATGCGGGTATAAATAGTAGTTGCATCAGTGGCAGGCATTGCAGCCTCTCAGTAAGGTGGAAAGTATGTCATGCCACATGCAAAGGCACGCATATGTTTGTGCAACTAGTCCCGGGCTTGATGCAATATTTAACATGTAACACAGAGAGAGAGAAGAGGCATGATAAAGCTCATGGAGCAGGGAGAGAGTGGATCTAGTGGCGACCAGTGAAGAATCGGGGCCAGGAGCTATGAATCGACACCAGCATCCAGTTAGGTGAGTACGTACACACACACACACACACACACACACACACACACACACACACACACACACACACACACACACACACACACACACACATCCAACAAGGTATATTTCTACACCATAGGAAGGTTAGCATAGGCATCACTGTGACCACAAATGCAAGTTTTTACAGACGAATCTCCCGCTAGCATGGCCGTGACGAACTCTAGCTCAAGTCCCCTCAAAGTCGTCAACATGACTCAACATGATTTCATGTCATCCTGGAACCAATGCTTTCTTCATGTGTATGTACGTGCCTGAAACCAATGCCTTTTTTCAAGTGTATGTACGTGTTTGAAAAGAAGCTGCCTATTTACGCACAATTTTAAATGAAGACACTGAAGTCTCCCATGTCATTGTATACCTATCTAACTGATGTCTTCCTCTTGATTATGGTGCAGTTCAACATAAAGGCACCACAGCCCAGGTGATGGAACATTTTTTGACGTATTCTTGACGAAATTTGTCAGAGGCCTGGTGGTAATTCCCCTTCTAATTGATGGTTGTTGAAAATTACCCAAAATTTTTACTTACCATGAAAAAGCCGTCGAGATATGACAAAGTTAATGAGGATAGTACGTTTCAAAGACGTATCTTAAGGGAAACCAGATGAGTTCCTGAAAGCAATACCTGACCAGCCAAGCTGTAGTACTTGCATCAGTCTGTGTGCAGCGAACACTAACAAACAACCAGAAGGCTTGGTTTTGGTTGACTTGGGCTGGGAAAACAAGGGAAAATAGAGCGATTTTTCCCGGTACCATCCACAGGTAAACCACAGATGTTTCTGACGCTCTGGTAACCTTGTCAACAAGCTTTATTGTGTTTACTACAAGAGGGATGTATATCATTAAGCAGACGCATTACCTCAACCGTCTTGCAGAGGTCTGAGCTATAGCTCAGACCTCTGCACACACACACACACACACACACACACACACACACACACACACACACACACACACACACACACACACACACACACACACACACACACACACACACACACACACACACACACACACACACACACACACACACACACACACACACTCACTCACACACACAGACACACACACACACAGACACACACATACACACACACACAAAATGGTAACTAACACACACATACACACACACACACAAACACACATACACACACACACACACACACACACACACACACACACAAACACACACACACACACACACACATACATACACACACATACACACACACACACAAAATGGTAACTAACACACACACACATACACACATACACACACACACACATACACACATACACACACACACACACACACACACACACACACACACACACACACACACACACACACACACACACACACACACACACTAGAAGTGCAGTACTATAAAAATAGAAAAAGAACACACGGAAGCGAATAGGAGATTCAGAGTAAGAAAAGACGCTGAATGACAATTTGAGAATGACGGCTTGTACAACATGTGACCATACAGTCCCATCAGGAGGAAGACGACAGTAAAGGTCCAAGTAATTAGACTAAAGAAAAGAGGAAGGAAAAAGCAGGTAGTCTGTGAGAAGCTGAACTAAAGATTTAAAGAGATATTCCAGGGGAAATAAATACATTTTCAGATAGTCAGAGTGAAAGAACACCGAAGAGTATTGGACACAATGTAAACAACAGGAGAAGAGGTGAAAAAAAAATGAGTGAGCCAGATACCTCAAAGGCAATGAGACCATAAAATATCTCGCCGTGGGTTCTGGCGTGAGTGAACCACTAGCCACAATCTTCAGCTAGTCAGTGTGTAAAACAGCAAATGCATTCCCAGTATATAAGAAAGGCGAACAGACACGCAGCATTAAACTACAGGCTAGTGTCATTGATATGCATGTTATCAGAAGACTGGTGGAACACCTGAAAGGAATGAATCCATAAACAACAACCATCACGGTTCTGGAGATGGGAAATCCTGTCTCACGAACCTACAAGAGTTTTATGGCAAGGTAACAGACGTGAAGCATGAGAGAGAGAAAGACAGACATATGGCTCCAACTTCATTCTGTTACGTATCTATATGTCTTAAAAAAATAAAAAGGCTTTTAAATGCGCTGATGTAGGTAACAGCTCTTAGCTTGTAAATAAAGTTGAGAAGCCTTAACCTAACCTTGTAAACCCCTGTGTAAAGAGAGAGAGAGAGAGAGAGAGAGAGAGAGAGAGAATGGGTTAGACTGCATATTTTGGACTAAAAAGGCTTTCAATAAAGTACTCCACAATAGGTTGGTACAACTGGATGAGAAGACAGAACAGGGAAGGCACTGCAGTGGATAAAGGAATCTCTCCTGTTCAATTTCTCCTCATTCATTTATTATCTGCAAACAGGGGTACCTCTGTCTTGTTCCTGTCATATTCACGTGCATAATAGTACCTGTCACATTTGTCCATTCTAGCATCTCTTCCTCGGACAACCTGTCCGGGGAAGCATGTCAGTGAACTGGAGGTTGGCAAAAAAATTAGACCCAGAGCCAAGGGGTAGAATTATGAGGAGAGATTAAAGGAGGCAAACCTGAGGTAAACCTGATATTGAAGGTCAGATGGACTAGAGGTGACATGATAACAGTGTACGAGATACGGAGAGGAATTAACAAGGTGGACATCCCTCAAAGAAGGTTCCTTGACGCTGGTGAGGGGCTCTTGATCTAGGAAATTGGATCTGTGTTCCAGTTCCCTGAATTGAGCCTGAATACCTTCCATCCCCCCCCCACATGCGTTGTATAATCCTACGGGTTTAGCGCTCCCCTATGATTATAATAAGGTGGACAGGGATAAATTCTTTTTTATTACCGGCGGGAAACGGGAACACGAGGGTACAGCTGGAAGTTAAAAGCATGGATGAGTCATAAGAATGTTGAGAAATATTTCTTCACCTTCAGCGTGGTCAGGAAGTAGAACGACCTGGACAGTAAAGTGGAAAGGGTAGGATCCATACAGAACTTTAAGAATAGGTATGGCAGGGCGTACTCTTTCCTCACGCACGTACGAGGATCGACCCCCGTAACCACCAGTAGGGCAGTACGTGTATATATATATATATATATATATATATATATATATATATATATAGGATAGGGTCCACCTCTGGTGTAAATTGTGGGACCCATAGCCTCGGAGAAGTGGATAAAAAGGCTTCAAGGAAGAATATTTAGATTTCTTCCTGAAGCCGTTTGAATATTCCACTTCCCCTACCACCCCATCTTTTAATATATTTTTTTTTACCAATAAGAATATTTTATTACATAATATGGTACAGAAGATTTAAGAGATACATTGTTGATATAAAGGTCGCATATAAGGTACATGTTGTTACGTGTGTATCACTGATTATAAGGCGAAAATCTCATCCAGTTCCTCAGAGCTGGGGCGTGTGCCCAAATAACAGCAGGCATTACCCCTTTGAACAGCCGCACTGACCCGCTGGAACAGAAAACTAGCTGCCCTGGGATCCCTAGTTACCCTGATGAGTCTTTTTCCCAGCTCCTTAAGGAATTTAGATGCACTCTTTCCCTATGAGCCAAGGGTCTCTGAGCCTGTGGGAACAAACATATAATGATGGGCAAGTTCTCCATATTTTCTAGACTTTTGGGACTCCCTGAAGCTGGCAGCTGCCCCTCCTTCCTCCCTGGTGTATTGGAGATAGGTATCAGCCAAGGTAGATGCACATGTATAGTCCCACACCACCTGCTTCCCATCTGTCCAGGCTTGAAGGGTGATACCATCTGGACGCTTCTGGCTGCCATCAGATCTGCATAGTTGAGGTGGCTCCCTTACTGCTGGGCATTCAGCTGTGTGAGGCTCCTCTTGATAATGTTATTAACCTCCTCATGTCTTGCAGTCTTTCCCTCGGATTTACGGCACACAAGGCCATGGTACCCGAATCGGTCTGCTGCTTCACTGCCACAAATACACCTGTGTTCGGCGAGAATAGGGGCGACAAGTCGAAGGGCAACACCGATGCGGATGGTCTGTGGGTCGAGGCGTGTGCCAAGGCTGAGGTTGGGAACAGCCAACAGAAAGTCCCCAGCATGAGGGGCTCTCACTGCCAGGAGGCAGGCTCTATCCTTCCCTGACACACTCTGAAGCATTGTTGAGGCTATATTTTCCACTATTGGACCATACACACACACACACACACACACACACACACACACACACACACACACACACACACACACACACACACACACACACACACACACTCACTCACACACTCACACACTCACACACTCACACACACACACACTCACACACACACACACACACACACACACGCGCGCGCGCGCTCTCACTCACTGGCTGACTGGAGTTAAGACGTGGGCAGAATGCGTGGGAGGTTGTTGCAACGGCGCGTCAAGTGGCAGGCGTCCTCTTGCCACTTGTAAGTTATTAATTAGCAGTGACCCTGTGATTTCCAGCCAGCTGGTGCAGGTCACTAGCCTTCCATATGACTTTCAGCCTCTGCTGTTTTGGATTTTCCTTTCCTCCTCCTTCAACACAATCATTTTCCTTCATCCTGTGTGTCTTTTTTTTTTTTTGTTATCCTCATGAGGTGAGAAAAGCTAGAAAAACTGAGGTTTGGGTGGAGGGTGGGGAAAGAACCTTCTGCTCTACTATCTTAATCTTAACTGTCTTGGTACAATTAGAAACAGACTTACAGTTCGGACTGCAGATAATCCTCAGAAGAGAGACATAATATAAACCGTATGATCTGCTATCTGCCGTCCCTGTGTACTCTTATGCAGGTAGGACTGAGTCACTGGTAAGTCAGTATAATAGACTGTCTTTGAGCAGTAACATGACTGATGAAGACATCAGCCATCTCTTACTAGGACTTAATTACTTTAAGGTAATGCATATACCTTTACTTGGGAAGGACGAAAAGAACTACTTAGAATAAATACGGTTTAAAAGAGAAGGTGAAGAAAATAAGTTATTAGTGAAGAGGAACCAAGTTGGTAGACAAATACACAAATTAAAGTCAAGTCAATCCTGAAGTCCTGAGGAAATATTTGCCTGAGTTGTGAAGAATGTGAGGAAGAGTTGTGTGTACCCTTGGCAAACCTGTGCAATAAATCACTGAAGATGGCTACTGTAATGGAAAGTTTTTTTTATCCGTTTTTTAATGGGAATTGAACAATAAGCTCGACCGCCAAATTGCGAATTTTTGGGTAGAGTACTTGAAACAATAATTGTAAATCTAATTAATACACATGTTGAAAAAATGCAGAATCATTCAGAATTCACATGGTGAATTTACCAAACACATTACCAGTAGTAGTCGACGATACGAATAATAATGTGGAATAATAGCTGCACGTCGACAGATAATATTACCTTTGATATACCTTTGATGAATTTCGTGTTTTTTTCTACTCCGGAGCCCGGCCTTGCGCCAGGCTTTATCAAGTCTTCATTGGGTAAAACATTATGTAAATAGGAGGTGCTTTGTCACGTGTATCTTTCTACTAAAAAGATAGCACCATAAAACTTTGCTTCATCAAGACATTTGATAGTTTTCTCCACGAGATGTTTACAAGGAGAGAGACAGTGGTGTTGCAGGAACATATTGTATTAGATTGTAGCAAAAATATCAGGCATTGTTAACTTTCTTGATACATATGCTTACTGTAGATATTAAATGAAGAAAAGACACAGGTGCGAATCAAGCTTTTATTGTGCCAGCTTCTTCCTTTGTAGAGCTTCATTAAGTCAGTGATAAAGCTCTACACAGAGCGAGACGTTGCTGCAAATACTTGCTTAGCACCTATCTTTTCTTCAGTGGAGTTAGCATAGGTGGTGCAAATGCTGGCAGAGAAACAGTTGAAAGCAATGTGTCTTGGAACTTTTATTGTTTAAGGGGAAAGTTTTACATGCCTACTAAAAATGCTGCCTCCGCATACGGCACACAAAATGAAACAGTTGTGAGCGCAGACTCCATCAACCACAGTCAACAGATAATTCAGGTATCTACAAATGCGGACATTCTGGGAACATGCAGGTTTGATCACCAAAAAAACCATGTAATCTTATGTAGATGTCATTCCAAGACCTGCAAACTTTTTCTGTCCATAAAGTGTGAAACACGATAAATAAAACTCGTGTGACACGTCATGTGGTGTTCTGTGGAGAAATTCTTCTTCAGGGGGCGTCGACCTTCCTCTCGTTCCACGTGAAAGGAAACAAGCAAATGCTGCTGTATATGAACATCCAAAACACCATTGAGAAATCTCTGTATCACGCAGGATAGTTTTGGTGGAAAAGTAAAATGGGAAGAAATGTCAGGGTTGTAGATATCATTTTTAGCAAGGTCCAGGAGGTAGTTAAGGTGAATAGTCATATATAAACGAAGTATTACGACAATAATTAATTCATCATAGTTTAATCGGTTAGACTGAATAATATCCATGACCTTATGGTCACAAATAATAATGATCTTATATAGTACATAATGGTGTCGAACACTTCAAACTCTGACCACAATAAAACTTTAGTTCAGAGCCACACTCTGGAAGACGTGAGCAGCCAGACGAGTCGTCACCAGGGCGTTTTCAACAATGACAGTTCAAGTAACATGATTTTAAATCAGTGTGTGGAGGTGATAAGCTCGGTTGCACGGGATACATGCTTTACACTCCTTAATTAAGAACGAAAAGAAATACTGGTTAGGACTATATAAAACATCGAGCATCATACAATGCCGAAAAACAAAGATAAACAGCGGAACTGAAAGCTAAAATACTTTATGTAGTATATAGACCCCCCCCCCCCAAAAAAAAAAAAAAAATAGTGTTGGGCCCTTACCTAAGAGGAGAAGCAAGTTTCACTGATAACAAAGAAGTGAATGAAATACTGAGGGCACAGTACGACTCATTGTTCAGTGAGCCGTTAAGAGTCTGAAGGTTATCATCTCGCATGAATTGTTGATGAACGTGAGACCATCTCCCAACATAATATACCCAACCCCAACCGCACTTGATTTTGATGAAACCATTGATAGAATATCCACGGCATGTGCACCAGGGCTCTGATTCACCAAACTTCATGTTAATGAACTAGTGTAAATAACTCAACCTTAAATATTCTATGGAGACAGTTTGATAAGAGACCTGGATATCACAATCCATTCCGATTGCTGTACTACCACTAACGTGGTAGTACAGCAGTCACAAACGTGGCTCATTTTCATAAATCTTTGAAAAAGTGTTAGCAAAGCAAGACTGCTTAATACATGCAAGCACAATATTTACCCACCCCGGGATAACTTGGGTTTAGAGTTGAATGTTCCTACATCTAGGAGGTGCTCGATCACTTCTACAATGTCTTGTTTGCACTCTAAATATAAGAGGAATACCAGTTGACTTCTTCTTCCCAAGAGTTAACTGGAAGAGTTCCTCTAGTCCAGACAGAAAGGTAGTGCTGATGTTCTAGGATCAACAGCCTGACTAAGAAGGCCTCGACCAGAATGCCTAGTCCGGGACCGTCCCGCGTGGGCGATGATTCCCGGAACCATCAAAAAGTAGATAACAGTTGGGTATGTGGGGCAGGGGGCCACCAGCAAAAACAGCCTGGTTGACCAGGCAAATACTAGACGAGCCTGACCCATGGCCGGGCTCCTAGAGGAGAAAAAAACTCTGAACTCATCAAAGGTATATCAGAGGTAAAAGTAAGGTGCAAGGCGAGAAAATTACCGAACTCAAAGAATAATACTTAAAAATAAAAGTCGAATTAAAGACTTACTCCAGGCACAGTACAGGCCCCAGGTCATTTTCCTATTTGAAATAGACACACGAATCATAGTACATACTGCAACAGCCTTTGTAGATACTCGAGTATGTACGTATGAGCAACCAATGGTCCAACATTATCTTGGAGACAGCGAATGCTTATAGCTGCTACCATACACCCTGCGTGCCAGACGTGAGCCGTCTATTTACCATTTCGCTTTTATTTGGTAATTATATGCATATATAATTAGGTTAATATACGATCGTTTAACCTCATTTTAACGTAACCTAGCCGAAAGTAACACACATTAAATTTCATTTTGTTAAACTTGGTAAAAATTAGCAAACGACACTGAGGGAAATTCCACTCTTGAGTGGAGAAGTTTGGTATAAGAGAGGCACCCATCGAGGTCACAGCAAACTTCAACCCATATAAGCCAAGTCTTTTCAGTGGGTCATCAAAACAATATAAAGTTGAAGGAGGATAAATTATTATTCAAAAATGTAAAAATTACAACGTTTTCATGAAACTAGAGTACAAAACTCAGTCTAACAAGCTGAAGGTTCGGAGTATAAGGTGTCAGCATAGTTGTTGATCCCCTTATATGTGTTGTATAGCATATCATAGTACCATCCATGTGTTTATATAGAAGATCCCTAGGCCGAGTGACTGTGACGTCACGGGATGCGAATGTGTACGTTCGTACCTCTGCCTCCTTCTCAGTCGGCAGATAGACATCCAGCTAGGCAGTGACACGGCAGGTTGGGCTCCTTCTCCCAATACCACAGTCTGACAATATAGCATTACCATCCAACAAGTGTGTCTATCTTCAGCCCTCGATATCTCCTTTTAAGAACCCCTACGACAAATTGGTGGCAGCGGTGGAAGGAAGGATGTTCGTGTTTTGTAAGTTCAAGGGAAACAAATAAAATAATAGGCTGATAAGAACCTTCACAGCAGAGGGATGCAAAGTCATTGATGATAATCTTCATGGTATTTGTTCTCTCTACAGTAGAATAATGTTGTGCAGTAACAATGGGGAATATATAGAGTTAACAGCTCTCAAAATGTAGCTACTGCAGGGAACACAGACGACATACATACATCATAATTTATACTACAAATACTGAAGAGACTGGTTCAAATCAGCACATTGAACTACCCACTTGTGAAAAGAACTATGGTAAATGGTGGCAAATATCTAAATTAACATAATAACATAAGCGTAGAGAGTTTAATATTTTCACATGCTACCTTCAGTTTTAAGAGTTACCAACAAGTCCCTTAATCAAGTGGAACTTGACAGGTACCTGTAAACTTAATCCTAATTAGCTTGCCTAATTATAAATGGTTAAATAAAGGACAAAATGGAACTCATTTTTTATTTAAAGTGGAAAAGTTTATATTTGAAAAAAGAAAGATGTAAACATCAACACTGGTTGGGAAATAAGGTTAGAGATGCGCGGGAAAAGTTACTAATTCCATAATTAATTTATTGCCGATGTTACGTCACTTAACTTTTTTTGGCCATTTTTGTGAAGGTAAACACGTGGGAACGGAAGTGGTCAATCAAGACATTTCTGCCGCTGTGGAAAAACCTTGAATTTCAGGAAATAAATTTTATTCTCTTCATGAGGGAACGTTGTAAGCTCCTTAAACTACTTTCCTGATCAATCAGGCTGTAGTGCCTACGTTGCACCAAGTGCAACGTTGCACCAGGCCTCAAGGCATCAGCCTTGAGGCCTGGTCAAGAACTGGGTCGCGGGGGTGATGACCACCCAGGACTCTCTTAAATGTAGACATAACAAGACTAACATATCTTTAAAGTGTGTGTGTGTTTGTGTGTAAGTGAAAACAGCGCCACGTTCAAAGATATCTGTTGTTGCACGATCAACAACTGTGCACTTAACACTCCCGGGGATCATCGCCCCTTTTCCCAGAGGTCCTCTCTCCGATCAGGCCTAATAGTTGCCTGCAGTTCCACGCTCACTAGAAATATATTAGTGTGTCAGTGTTACCTATAATCATTGGCTTTACTGTACGCACTGATACTAACGGAGGTAAATAAGTTGAACAAAATAGGACTGGAAAAAGAAAGACCTAACACTGTAGCAAATAGTTAATAGAATGAGCTACTAGGGAATTACGTTCACCTACTCAGCCCGAAACGTACAAGGACCAGCATATAAAATAGGAATCGCAGTGAGAATGGCCAGAAGTAAGATCTGTTGTGTATGAGGGATAAACCTGGGAAGAAACATAAGGGACATTGAGGAATATGTGGAACAAAATTTCATGTTTCATGTACAAAGCATAATACAGCCATGAAATGACCTTAAACAGGAATATGTCCCAGGAGGATAGGCATAACGGTGGTATTGAAAATAGACAAACCTAGTAAATATAAGGAATTTCCTGAGGAGCTTACCAGAAACATACAAAAAGTGGAAAAAATGATAGGGAACAAGGAGCTGAAATAAGTATGGAGAGAGAGACTCAGGATAGGAAAGAGGAGACGGAAACAAGAATACAAGACACTGAGAAAAATGAAAGCTAGAAAAAAACGTCTATAACAAGAAAACAAGAAACAGAAAAAAACTAGAGAAATATGCTCAGGGGAAGGTAAATAAGAGAATCCAGATGACTTCTCGGAAAGCGAGAATGAGTCTAAACTCAGTAGGCAGTCAAAACTCTGCAAAAATATGCTAAAGAGATGTGCCTATATGGGAGAAAATGCTGGTATCAGCACACCAGAAAATGTGCATGCATGATAAGGAAGGGGAAGTGTCACTCGAAAAGGAATGTAGGTACTTCCAGTAAGTGATGCGCAAAGCCTCTTTGCATCTTAAAGAATGGTATAAGAGGTGCATGGGCACAATAAGGGAACACTTTATCGACGTCTGTGGCCCCAAACTATTCAACATCTTACCATAAAATATCAGCGGGCCTCCAGCAGCAACAGCCTGGTTGACCAGGCAAGCACCAGACGAGTCGGACCCAAGGCTGGGTTCTGGGAGTAGAAAAGCTCTCGGAACTCATCAAAGGTATATCAGAGGTAAAGGTATCCTAAGTAGCTATAAGTACTTATTGCCAGGTAATAAGGATAGCAGGTGTTGAGAGACTTGAATATACGTCGCCTCTTGTCCTTAAGGTATTAAGCTTAGGGGAGGGAGTTGGAGGAGATCCTTGAGACCACACACTTGATGCTAAAAGTACAACTTTAAGTTAGGTGGGAGTGGCTCCAGCGGCCGCCCTCGGTTTTGCCTCAGTCCTGGAAATTTGTTTCTCATATTTCTTTATGTTACTTTCGCCTGGGGCAAGATGCCTTCACCGTGGCACAAGATGCTCTCTCTCTCTCTCTCTCTCTCTCTCTCTCTCTCTCTCTCTCTCTCTCTCTCTCTCTCTCTCTCTCTCTCTCTCTCTCTCTCTAGTTCTTGTTCTTGTTCTTTAACTCTTGCTTTCTCTAGATCTAAGTCAAGCTCATGTGTACACACTTTAGCCCTCTCTATATCTTTTTTTACACAGGGTTTGACAAGGTTATTTTAAGGATCCCTAGCTTTATTGACAAGCTATTTACAAGTTAAGGATTCCTAACTTTATTGACAAGCTAAGAGCTGTTACCTACATCAGCTCATTTGAAAGCATTTTTATTGCTAAAAAACATACAAATAGGGAACAGGATGAAGTTGGAGCCATCTGTGGGCCAGCATTTTCAATTGATCAACTGACTTTATCATAATGCTGTACGAATGTGTTCCATACTCTAGTCATCCTGGGTATATATGATCTCAGATGAAGTGATGTTCTGGAGAAGGTTACAACCAGAGTGACGTTGCTGCTTTCTGCCCGTCTTGTGGTATAAAAGCATGCTTCGCGCTGTCCTCGAAGTGGAGCCAAGTGTGGTACTTTGACAACATTGACAAAGTACCACACTTGTTGGCCTTGTACATATCAGTAAGGCCACCCACATCACTCCTGTGTTGAAGGCTCTGCTGAAATGACAAATCTATCCAGGATGGGTCCAAGCGAGAGATGAGGCGTCTTGCTCTGTTCTCTATTCTCCCTCTATTTCTCCCTCCTCTCTTTCTCCACCTTTCTTTTGCCCACCTCTCTCTTTCCCCCACCTCTCTTTTCCCTCTTCTCTCTCCTCTTCTCTCTCTTTCCCTCTTTTTTCCCTCTTCCCACTTCTCTCTTCCCACTTCTCTCTCCCCACTTCTCTCTCTTTCCCCGCCTCTCTCTCTTTCCCCACCTCTCTCTTTCCCCACTTCTCTCTCTTTTCCCACCTCTCTCTCTTTTCCCACCTCTGTTCACCACCTCTTTCCCTCACCTCTCTCTCTCCAACTGCTCTCTCCCTCTTCTGACTGTCTCTGGCTCCGAGCCGCGCACTTCCCATCTCACCTATCGTGGGTTACCTCTGGAGCATCAAGTTGTGGTTGTCAGTGGGGACCATTTCCGAGTCATTCTTGTACGACAAAGGTCGAGGTTGTCGTCACACATGTGCTCTTTCCTTTTGCTAATGGAAAGTTGTGAGGCCAATGTCGCTTCTATCGGTATTCCACTCGTCAAAGCTTATCACACTTCCTCTGTCTGGTTCCTCCTAATTTCCTTTTAAGAGCAGGTGCCTTGGCGCAGGTTAAATGATTTTGTGTAAAGCAGTGGTTCTTTACCTGGGGGAGGAACTCGCCCCCTTGGGGGAAAGATTGAGTAATTTCCCGGGGGGGGGCACGAACCCGGAGCAAAAGCAAGGAATATGTTGCAGAACAAGCCACATTAGGATGGAAATCTATAAATCTAGATCGTTCGCACTCGTGCGTCATCAGAAGCTATGCAGTGTTGCAAGACAGCAACAGGTATCAGTGGCAGCCTTGGGCTGCCACTGATATCTTCTGCCTTGCCTCAGAGAATTTTCCCTATCTGTTGTTGTTTTTGTAACATTGCATAACTCCTGTTGACGCAGAAGGGTTCAAAAGATCTCAAGATTTTCATCCCTACATGCTTGTTCTGCACTGTTAAGATCACCTGTTTGCGATTGTAATACACAAGAAATATGTTGTGTATCTGCTCCTTAAACATTCTCTTTTAAATAGTTAACAAATAATAGAGTGAAAATTAATTTCTCAGTTTTCTTATTTAAATAAAAGGAAGGAGGAGGGCGTGGAGATGAGGACTACCTGTGATAGGGGCTGCGAGGGCCTAGTACCAGATCTGCACACTGCCATAACATACTGGAGTGAGACATATAGGAGAAAGTGTAAAATAAACCCAGTAAAAAACAAGGGCACCGTGAGCACAATAAAAGAACATTGTATCAACATCAGTGGCTCCAGACTATTCAACGTCTGGCCAGGTACAAAAAACACTTCTGGGGCAAATGTAGAAGTCTTCAGGAGGAAACTGGACAGGTATCTCCACCAGGTGCTAGATAACCAGGCTGTTATTGATATGTGGGCCAGTGGACTGCCACTAGCAACAGCCTGGTTGACCAGGTAAGTATTCTGACAAGGGGGCTTCGGGACTAGGAGAACTCGAGACACTCATCAGAGCGTGTCTACTTGATACCAGAAGGATACTTAAAGGACGTTTCCAGGAGGTTAATGCACCCGCGGTCCGGTCCCAGACCATCTTCCTGAAGGATCAAAGCCTGATCAGTCAGGCTGTTACTGCTGGCCGCGCACAGTCCAACATATGAACCACAGTATGGCTGGTCAGGCACTGTGTTGAGTAACTTGTCAAGTTTCCTCTTGAAGACCCTCATCCCCCCCGTCCCCTTCCAGAGGTTTGTTGGTAATTCCCCGTATACACTGAGGGAGGGCATTGAAGATTCGGGAACCTCTTGACAATCATCCAGTTTTCTCTTCGTGAACTTGTCACGTCCCATGTTTTTTAATGGAGCTATTTTGTACCGTCTCACGAGTCGCTTGTTATACTGAGTGAATTCGGTGTTATTGGCACCAGTCCCTCCAGGATTTTCCAGGTGCATAGTATTATATACATTTTTCTAAGGGTTACAGTTGAAGGATTTAAAGCGTTACCAGTAGTTCAGATGCTTGACTGAGTGTATAAGAGTAGTGAAATTTCTCTGTACGTTTTCCAGCTCTGCAGTCTCACCTGCCTTGAAGGGATGTCAGTATACAGCAGTATTCCAGCCTAGAGAAAACAATTGGCTTGAAAATTCGTCATTGGCTCAGTATCTATTGTCTTGAAAGCTCTAGTTATCCAGCCTTTCATTTTTCTTGAATGTGAGATTTTTCGCCATCATTACTCCTAGGTCTCGCACATGGAACTTTTGCTCCCTTGAATAATTTGAGTTTGTCTTGTATCCCCGTTACAGTCTTTATTTCCTCCATTCTTCCACAGCGGAGCAATTTGTCCTCGTTAAATGTGATGTTTGAGCTCCACTGGAAGACTTGATTTATATCTGCTTGAAGATCTTCTGTGTCTTGACGGATGCCACTCACTTAAAGATTCTGGTGTCATCAGCAAAGGATGCTACGAATCCTTGTCATTGTCAGTATACGAATGAGAAACAAGTGGGGTGAGCACCGTGCCTTGAGGAACAGAGCACTTCACTGTAGAAGCCTCCGACTTTCACCCTGTTTGCTACTACTACTCTGGGTTCTCTTTCGTTAAGTTTAATACCCATCTGCCACTTTTCCAGTTATTCCTTTTGCACACATTTTGTGCTCAATCACGCCTTGGTCACATTTGTCGAACGCCTTTGCAGAATCAGTGTACTCTACAACACTATTTAGCTTGTCTTCTAGAGGAGCCTGGACTGTATCATAATTATCTAGCATTTGTGAAAGGCAGGAGCAACCTGCTCTGAATTGTGTAACTGTTGTGATTCCATGTGAATACCAATCTAGCTTCATATTACCCTTTCAAAGATTTTGATGTGTGAAGTTAAGGCTATTGGTCTTTTTTTTAACACTTGCTTTACTGCCCCCTTTGTGAAATGGGGCAATATCAGTGGCTTGCAGTGACTAGGAAGACAGCTATGTCCGTGGATCATCGCCTCCACGACTCGCTCTCTGACAAGTTGGGAGCCTGATAGGCTAGATTATTGGTTCTTGCCGCCTGCGGATGAGAGTATAGTTAATGTAGTGACAGTTACGCTGAAGGAGGCTTAGTACATACAGTTATAACTCAGTCTTATCACTGATGTGGCGCGGTGCGCTTTAATCCGTATTGGCAGTGGCCAAGCCAAAGGCACCGCCTGATTGGTAGTTATATAATGTGCCAAGACCTCAGTGTGGGGGCACGCAAGGCCCAAGGATGTGTGCGTGTATTCGCATATATGTATATGAATGATGTTTTGTAGAGTATCGAGAGCTCCGCCTCTTTGGCTTCGTCAACCCACACTCGCCTAGTTGGATTCTTCCTATTTGTACTCGCCTTGTTGCAACGGTCGATCCATAGCCCCAGGCACCGCCTCTCAGTCGGCTTTACTGATTTCTGGGCTCTATTGTCCAATCATACCTACTCTTGAAATGGCTTATGGTGTTTGACTTTACCACCTCATCTGTTACGTTGGTAAACAGCAGTCATAAAGGGGGAGGTAATACCGTCCCATCATATGAGTGGGGAAGCTGAAATTTGTTTAACGTTTTGTATTCATGCAAGATTGCTGGTCTTTGTCTTATGAACAAGCAACCGGGCCACAAAGGCAGTGACTCCCGGCCGGTAAGTTGCCTTTGAAAATGGTGAGATACTAGGTTGGCACCTCTATTGAACTCTGAAATAATAAACGATAAAGGTTCAGAAAAGGCGGGCATGTGAGCGGGAAAGGGGTGAAGGAATTTCCTGAGGCGCTTGCCAGAAATATACGAAGAGTGGGAAGATAAAAGTAGGGAAACAGGGAGCTGAAATAAGTGTGGAGACAGATGCTCAGGACAGGAAAAAGGAGGCTAAAAAAATGATACAACACAGACAAATACAAGGGAGGAAGAGACGACTGTAGCAGGAAGACAAGAAACAGTACAGCCTGGAGAAATATGCTCAGGAGAAGGTAAACAAGAGACTCCAGATGGCTTCTCAGAAAGTGAGAATAAGTCTAGCTCAGTACATATAGGCAGTCAGGATAACTTCAAATACTATGCTAAAGAGATGTGTCTATATGAGAGAAAAATGCTCTTATCAACACACCAAAACTGTGCAAAAATATAATATGGAAGGGGAAGTGTCGCTTTGAAAACGAATAAAGGTACTTCCAGCAGGTATACTCCAGGCCACCAGCAACAACAGTCTGGCTGATCAGGGAAGCACCATACGAACCTGGCCAAGGCCGTGCTTCGAGAGTAGAAAATTCTCGGAACTCATCGAAAATATATCAGAGGTAAAAAAAAAAAATACCAGGAAAAGCTTAGGTGAATGATACGAGGAAAGAAGTTGGGATAAGTGAGGAATGAGGGGAAGATAAGTGAGGAAGGTCTGGTGAGGAATGACTTAAGAAATCGTAATGACACGATTGCAAATAAACCATACCCCCGGCCGGGATTGAACCCGCGTCGCTAGCGCGACGGGCTGGAGTTTTGAGACTCTATGACCGCGGGTTCAATCCCGGCCGGGGGTATGGTTTTGGTGAGGAATGAAAGAAAGATAAGTGAGGAAGGTTTGGTGAGGAATGAAAGAAAGATAAGTGAGGAAGGTTTGGTGAGGAATGAAGTGAAGACAAGTGAGGAAGGTTTGGTGAGGAATGAAGTGAAGATAAGTGAGGAATGTTCGGATGTGAAGTAATAAACATTTTGTGGTGTTGATAACCAGGAGGTGGAGGGCGTCACGTCTCTCTTAAGGGCCGGAAGTGGCTAGGAGTTGAGAGGTTGTGAGGCCAGTGGAAGGAGACCATGTGAGAGGAAGCTAAATGAAAGATCATTAGAGGGGAAGCTGGGAAAGGGAAAGGAATCGGCAGATTCTGTTTCGGGAGGCCAGGGAAAAGGTCAGTTCCCACCACTTCCTCCCGAAGGAGAGTTTAGAATATAACTTTCATGTATCTGTGTCTCATTGAGAATATTAGGAGAGAAATGAAATTGAATGTTATGGGAATGCAGTCAGAAGCCTGAGTAGATCTATCATCCGCTATAATAACATGAACGTAGATAAGTATGTTTATGGAGCAATTTGCAATGTGAACAGACTGACTGATGTAGTGGTCAGGCTTAGGCTTGGTTACAAGTACTTCTGGCAGTTTGGAAGACACAGATGATGATCAGATCAAATACAAAGTACGTGGCCAGCCGTATGGTCACTATCTTGAATAGTATGTGCTTAATTGTCCACTTGCTGAGGAATATAGAGATCCTATAATAACCTATGTGACATGTCAAGATATCTTAGTAATGAAAATGAGATACAGATATATTCAATAAATTTCCTAAATTTGCTTGTAACAGATAGGTGAACTGTAGATATAAATCCAGATGTACGTCTGTTAACCCTTTTTGGGCCTAGTTCCTATGCCGTTTGTGTATCAGTATGCTCTTGTGCAACCGTCCACAGGATGGATATGGAGTTCACAATAAACTAGCCACTTCGGTGGCAAAATCTACCTACTTTCCGGATCACATTAATTCCTTGCCTATCCCTTACGACTACCCTGAAAACCTTTGCCTGCCTTCATACCTCCTCGTCCTTCTCCTCCCTGGGAAAGTTGCAGAGGGCGCCCATGAGTATTATGTTGATCACCACAAGTCTTAGAACATTAGAAATGGCCGTAGTAGTAATAGTGGTAGATTAATTCGATATTAAAGATTGCAGCAATAGTAGAGGCTAACACAACACACCCTTCCCTTCTGTTCCTCCAGAACACCACAAGGGAAGAGTTCAGGGAGAGCACCACAAGGGTTAAGGGAGAACACGGAGGAAAGGTTTAGGGAGAGGACCACAAGGGAAGGGTTTAAGAACACCACCAGGGAAAGGTTTAGGGATAACACAAGGGAAACGTTGAAGAAGAGCACAGGGGACGGGTTTAGGGAGAACGCAAGGGAAGGGTTGAGGGGAAATACCACAAGGGAATGTTTGACAGCACTACCAACGAAGGGCTGAGGGAGAACAGGAAAATTAGCAGATGTTAATATTAATTACTTAATGTATTAGTGTAGCCTCTTCACTGCTCACTAACATTAATCAGCTTTTATTTCGTTTGGGGTAACAGTAAGAGAGAAGGAACAGTAAATGTTAGAATTCCTGAATGTACTAGGGAGGGCAGTAAAATGATTGAGAGAGGGTGGGAGGATAACTTAGGCGTGGTCTGGGGAGGTAAGAGTGTGTGAGAGCAGCAAGATACAGGGTGGTGCTCTTGCGAGGTACGGAACCTTCCTAAGGTGCTTGGATGTCTGCTTTAGTCTATTGATTGGCTTGTGTTGAGTGGCACTTGTCATTACCTCATATTGCTTGCAGCAGCTGCAGGGTATTGTGTCGTCTTGTAACAGCTGGTACAGCTGCAGAGTATTGCTGTGTCGTCGTGTTGGAACTGGTGCAGCCGCAGAACATTTCTGCATTACATTATCTTGCTACTGATGCTGTTGCATCACCACTTCCTTCACACTAGAGTATGTTCATCACCTACCTTATTTGACTTCTTATTCTTATTCGTTAAGTATATTTCTAATTTTATCAAAATATATATAAAGATATACAAGATGCAAAACAACAATAGGGGGAGTTGAGTGATAGTTCTAGGCCTTACGTGTTGCAATCAACGCATCAGGAGTTTGCAGTGTTGCAGAAATGAGTAAGAGATCTCAGCAGATTCCTTCAGAGGGACGCTCTTGCACCACCCCTGCCGTCCACACGTTGGACGTGGTGCACATTAACCTAGCTCTTGCCGTCCACACGTTGGACGTGGTGCACATTAACCTAGCTCTTGCCGTCCACACGTTGGACGTGGTGCACATTAACCTAGTTCTTGCCGTCCACACGTTGGACGTGGTGCACATTAACCTAGTTCTTGCCGTCCACACGTTGGATGTGGTGCACAGTGAACCAGCCGCTACCGTCAACAGGTTGGATGGATGCACAGTGAACTAGCCGCAACTGTCCACAGGTTGAATGCACAGTGAACTAGCAGCTACCATCCACAGGTTGGATGCGCTGAACTAGCCGCTACCGTCCACAGGTTGGATGCACTGAACTAGCCGCTACCGTCCACAGGTTGGATGCACTGAACTAGCCGCTACCGTCCACAGGTTGGATGCACTGAACTAGCTGCTACCGTCCACAGGCTGGATGCACAGAACCAGCAGCTACCGTCCACAGGTTGGATGCACTAAACTAGCCGCTACCGTCCACAGGTTGGATGCACTGAACTAGCCGCTACCATCCACAGGTTGGATGCGCTGAACTAGCCGCTACCGTCCACAGGTTGGATGCACTGAACTAGCCGCTACCGTCCACAGGTTGGATGCACTGAACTAGCCGCTACCGTCCACAGGTTGGATGCACTGAACTAGCTGCTACCGTCCACAGGCTGGATGCACAGAACCAGCAGCTACCGTCCACAGGTTGGATGCACTAAACTAGCCGCTACCGTCCACAGGTTGGATGCACTGAACTAGCCGCTACCGTCCACAGGTTTTATGCACAGTGAACTAGCCGCTACCATCCACAGGTTGGATGCACTGAACTAGCCGCAACTGTCCACAGGTTGAATGCACAGTAAACTAGCCGCTACCGTCCACAGGTTGGATGCCCTGAACTAGCCGCTACCCTCCACAGGTTTTATGCACAATGAACTAGCCGCTACCGTCCACAGGTTGGAAGCACAGTGAACTAGCCGCAACTGTCCACAGGTTGAATGCACAGTAAACTAGCCGCTACCGTCCACAGGTTGGATGCACAGTGAACTAGCCGCTACCGTCCACAGGTTGGATGGATGCACAGTGAACTAGCCGCTACCATCCACAGGTTGGATGCACAGAACTAGCCGCTACCGTCCATAGGTTGGATGCACTAAACTAGCCGCTACCGTCCACAGGTTGGATGCACAGTGAACTAGCCGCTACCGTCTACAGGTTGGATGGATGCACAGTGAACTAGCTGCAACTGTCCACAGGTTGAATGCACAGTGAACTAGCCGCTACCGTCCACAGGTTGGATGCACTGAACTAGCCGCTACTGTCCACAGGTTTTATGCACAGTGAACTAGCCGCTACCATCCACAGGTTGGATGCACAGAACTAGCCGCTACCGTCCATAGGTTGGATGCACTAAACTAGCCGCTACCGTCCACAGGTTGGATGCCGTGAACTAGCCGCTACCGTCCACAGGTTTTATGCACAATGAACTAGCCGCTACCGTCCACAGGTTGGATGCACAGTGAACTAGCCGCAACTGTCCACAGGTTGAATGCACAGTAAACTATCCGCTACCGTCCACAGGTTGGATGCACAGTGAATTAGCCGCTACCGTCCACAGGTTGGATGGATGCACAGTGAACTAGCTGCAACTGTCCACAGGTTGAATGCACAGTGAACTAGCCGCTACCGTCCACAGGTTGGATGCACAGTGAACTAGCCGCTACCGTCCACAGGTTGGATGCACAATGAACCAGCCGCTACCGCCCACAGGTTGGATGGATGCACAGTGAACTAGCCGCAGCTGTCCACAGGTTGAACGCACAGTGAACTAGCCGCTACCGTCCACAGGTTGAATGCACAGTGAACTAGCCGCTACCGTCCACAGGTTGGATGCACTGAACTAGCCGCTACCGTCCACAGGTTGGATGCACTGAACTAGCCGCTACCATCCACAGGTTGGATGGATGCACAGTGAACTAGCCGCTACCATCCACAGGTTGGATGCATTGAACTAGCCGCTACCGTCCACAGGTTGGATGCACAGTGAACTAGCCGCTACCGTCCACAGGTTGGATGGATGCACAGTGAACTAGCTGCAACTGTCCACAGGTTGAATGCACAGTGAACTAGCCGCTACCGTCCACAGGTTGGATGCACAGTGAACTAGCCGCTACCGTCCACAGGTTGGATGCACAATGAACCAGCCGCTACCGCCCACAGGTTGGATGGATGCACAGTGAACTAGCCGCAGCTGTCCACAGGTTGAACGCACAGTGAACTAGCCGCTACCGTCCACAGGTTGAATGCACAGTGAACTAGCCGCTACCGTCCACAGGTTGGATGCACTGAACTAGCCGCTACCGTCCACAGGTTGGATGCACTGAACTAGCCGCTACCATCCACAGGTTGGATGCACTGAACTAGCCGCTACCATCCACAGGTTGGATGCATTGAACTAGCCGCTACCGTCCACAGGTTGGATGCACAGTGAACTAGCCGCTACCGTCCACAGGTTGGATGGATGCACAGTGAACTAGCTGCAACTGTCCACAGGTTGAATGCACAGTGAACTAGCCGCTACCGTCCACAGGTTGGATGCACAGTGAACTAGCCGCTACCGTCCACAGGTTGGATGCACAATGAACCAGCCGCTACCGCCCACAGGTTGGATGGATGCACAGTGAACTAGCCGCAGCTGTCCACAGGTTGAACGCACAGTGAACTAGCCGCAGCTGTCCACAGGTTGAACGCACAGTGAACTAGCCGCTACCGTCCACAGGTTGAATGCACAGTGAACTAGCCGCTACCGTCCACAGGTTGGATGCACTGAACTAGCCGCTACCGTACACAGGTTGGATGCACTGAACTAGCCGCTACCGTCCACAGGTTGAATGCACAGTGAACTAGCCGCTACCGTCCACAGGTTGGATGCACTGAACTAGCTGCTACCGTCCACAGGTTGGATGCACTGAACTAGCCGCTACCGTCCACAATTTGGATGCACAGTGAACTAGACGCTACCGTCCTCAGGTTGGATGCACAGAACTAGCCGCTACCGTCCACAGGTTGGATGCACTGAACTAGCCGCTACCGTCCACAGGTTGGATGCACTGAACTAGCCGCTATCGTCCACAGGTTGGATGCACTGAACTAGCCGCTACCGTCCACAGGTTGGATGCACTGAACTAGCCGCTATCGTCCACAGGTTGGATGCACTGAACTAGCCGCTACCGTCCACAGGTTGGATGCACTGAACTAGCTGCTACCGTCCACAGGTTGGATGCACTGAACTAGCTGCTACCGTCCACAGGTTGGATGCACTGAACTAGCTGCTACCATCCACAGGTTGGATGCACTGAACTAGCCGCTACCGTCCACAGGTTGGATGCACTGAACTAGCTGCTACCATCCACAGGTTGGATGCACTGAACTAGCCGCTACCGTCCACAGGTTGGATGCACTGAACTAGCTGCTACCGTCCACAGGTTGGATGCACTGAACTAGCTGCTACCATCCACAGGTTGGATGCACTGAACTAGCCGCTACCGTCCACAGGTTGGATGCACTGAACTAGCTGCTACCGTCCACAGGTTGGATGCACTGAACTAGCTGCTACCATCCACAGGTTGGATGCACTGAACTAGCCGCTACCGTCCACAGGTTGGATGCACTGAACTAGCCGCTACCGTCCACAGGTTGGATGCACTGAACTAGCTGCTACCGTCCACAGGTTGGATGCACTGAACTAGCCGCTACCGTCCACAGGTTGGATGCACTGAACTAGCCGCTACCGTCCACAGGTTGGATGCACTGAACTAGCTGCTACCGTCCACAGGTTGGATGCACTGAACTAGCTGCTACCATCCACAGGTTGGATGCACTGAACTAGCCGCTACCGTCCACAGGTTGGATGCACTGAACTAGCCGCTACCGTCCACAGGTTGGATGCACTGAACTAGCTGCTACCGTCCACAGGTTGGATGCACTGAACTAGCCGCTACCGTCCACAGGTTGGATGCACTGAACTAGCCGCTACCGTCCACAGGTTGGATGCACTGAACTAGCTGCTACCGTCCACAGGTTGGATGCACTGAACTAGCCGCTACCGTCCACAGGTTGGATGCACTGAACTAGCCGCTACCGTCCACAGGTTGGATGCACTGAACTAGCTGCTACCGTCCACAGGTTGGATGCACTGAACTAGCCGCTACCGTCCACAGGTTGGATGCACTGAACTAGCCGCTACCGTCCACAGGTTGGATGCACTGAACTAGCTGCTACCGTCCACAGGTTGGATGCACTGAACTAGCCGCTACCGTCCACAGGTTGGATGCACTGAACTAGCCGCTACCGTCCACAGGTTGGATGCACTGAACTAGCTGCTACCGTCCACAGGTTGGATGCACTGAACTAGCCGCTACCGTCCACAGGTTGGATGCACTGAACTAGCTGCTACCGTCCACAGGTTGGATGCACTGAACTAGCTGCTACCGTCCACAGGTTGGATGCACTGAACTAGCTGCTACCGTCCACAGGTTGGATGCACTGAACTAGCTGCTACCGTCCACAGGTTGGGTGGATACACAGTAAGCTTGCCATAACTTCACGCTGATAATAGCTCATTTACATTAACATTAACATTAACATTGGGCCGCATCAGTTAGTCTTTAAAATTTAAATACAGTATATGGAGATTTACTTTGATATTTTTTCTTTAAAAGTTTTACTTGTGTTGTGCCAAGGTGAAGTGTTACACCCGTGTTGTCAGGCGTTGCACCTGTACTTTGTTGTGCTTCACTAGGTTTGTGGAGTGTTGGATGTGTACTGTGCTGTGTTGCACTTGTACTGTTTCGAGTGTTGCACATGGACTGTCAGGCATTATTACACCAGAGGTGTAATGCCTGACTGTCCATGTGTTAATCGATTGTTCAAACTTTTAGGAAGTGGGCGGAATACGCAGAGTGATCAACTAGGCTGTAATGTCTATGTCTGCCTGAAGACTAGCAGTAATAGCCAGATTGCTCATTGGCAAGGAAGCCTGGCCTCAGGCCGGGCTGCTAGAGCATAAGAAACATTGGAAACCAGTGACGTGTATATCACAGGTATTGTACTATTCAGCATGACATTGTAGTGTATTTGTTTTTTCGTTGTGCATCCAGTCATTCAGTATCTGTCTCAACACTGTCGTTTGTCAACCCGTCAGCAAGATTGATTTGCGTGTTGATTTTAACGTTGTTAGAGTTCGCCAAAACCTCTCGCTGCCAGATCTGTGGCGCCACTTTTTTCTTCTTTGTGGTTAAATGTTCGTTTTAATATGTTTATGTAACTTAACCTAACATAAACAGGGAGCGCTCAGGGAGTCTCCAAAGAAAACGGGTGGTGTTAACTGAGGCTGGGTCGCTTTTAAAAAGGGCACAGCACACACTTGCTAAGTGGCAGAGTGATGGCTCTCTCTCCACACTAACTTAGGTGATCACCTTCACCTGAAGACGTGAACGCTGGACGGGGTGTCCTACCAGCGAAGCTTCTCCGGTATAAATAACCACTGTCTGGTTTTCAACTGTTTAAATATAGACGGTGTCGTCTCTTCTGCTAGACGTTTCCCTTTCGTTTATGTAATTAGGTTATGTACTATTAGATATACTTAAATATACATTAATTAAGGTAAAAAGTAACTTGACTTAGAGATATAAAATGCTGGCCTAGGCTTAGCTTGTGCAGAAATTGACAGGCACTAACAAGTTGTAAAACAAACTTTCAACTTTGAGGAGTTGCAACATCAGCGGAGTCAACTGGGAGGCACTCAATGTGTTTTGCTTATGAAGGTGCGGCACTGTTTGATTCTGCAGATGTGGTAGCCTGGTGGCATCAGATAGCTGGACGCCTCGGTGCACTCCTAGCGCACTCTGGTTACGTCGCTCTTGTACCGTCTCTGCTGCTACCACATATGATGTCTTCTTTCCTCAGTTAATCACCACTTCCTCCTCTCCCACCGCCTCTATCATTATCTTGGTTGCCCCATCAATGCTTCATCGTTTTCTCTAATTTCTGCATTCCCCTCCGCCTTCTATCTCACTCTGTGGCATGTAATCTCACCCACACAACTCGTTCTCTGAGCAATTAAGCCACTTCACATAACTAGTCCCACAGAATTCGAAAAAGAAATAGGAAACGTGCCCGGTTATTCAGCACCTGGACTAAGATTCATAGAATTCCCTATTTGAAAGAAAGTGCTAAGTGTCCCTAGCAACAGTAAGGTATCTTTGTAAAGTAAAAGGACACAAGTGCAACTAATGTGACATTTTATTGTGGCAACGTATCGCTCTCCGGGAGCTTTGAGGAAACGTTTCGCTTCTTCAGTCAAATACAAAGGGAACAGTAGAAATGAAATGAAGATAATGTAATCAGTCCATGAACCTCAAATACTTTTTCTCCAAGGTTGATGGACTGATTACATAATCTTTGTTTAATTTATGCTGCTCCCTTTATATCTGACTGAGGAAGCCTACTATGTAGGCGAAACATTTCATCAGTAAAGATACCAACTGTTGAACATGTGTCTTAATCTTCGACTTGTCGGTATATTATACCATTTCCAACACTAGCATGAGTACTCAGGAGAGTACTCTGGAGAAAGAGCTTAAATATAGGTGAAATACCAGAGACCTTAAATAGTGCAGGTATAGCTCTTTTGCATAAGGGAGGCTGTATATGAATGATATACAGCACCAAGATGAAAATTAGAAACATGTGCAACGTCCGGGTATATTTATTGTAGACATTTTGCCATCCAGTGGCTTTATCATTACAAATTCTAGGACATAATTGGAAGACAGAAGAACCATATACAGAAGATGAGGTAATCAGTCCCTCAGCTTTCGAGTTGGTGTGAAGGGCACCGTAGTCGTGAAGAATTTGGAGCACAAGTATGTATGTGTATAATGTTCGCCAAGACCGTAGTCCTGGCACGGGTCTCAATCTTGCGATGACCCGTCTCTGGCTCCCGAAGGAGAAAGGTTTCTACAAAGATGCGACATATGCTGCTCAAGCACTCTTCTGGTCAGTTCATCTGGTGCATCTCATAAGCGACAACACCATATGTACTCCTGGATATAGGAAAGCACTGGTTTGGTAATAGAGTTGTGGATGAGTGGAACAAACTCCCGAGTACAGTTATAGAAGCTAAGACGTTGTGTAGTTTTAAAAAATAGGTTGGATAAATACATGAGTGGGTGTGGGTGGGTGTGAGTTGGACCTAAGTGACGTGTCTGACCTCACTAGCTCAGTGAGGTCAGACGGTCAGTGTGCTTAAGCCGGTAGGGGAATTGGACCTGCCTCGCATAGGCCAGTAGGCCTGTTGCAGTGTTCCTTCTTTATGTTCTTATGTCTTAATCTTGCGATTTGTATGCTGTAGACAGGCGAGGTGAAGCAGATGAAGGAGATATCACAGTGGACAAATCCACATGTGTAAGTAGGTAATGCCTGTTCTTACAGGTTGCTGTGTCGGACACAGCAGCATCTTGCAATCTTGATACAGGGAATTCTTCATTTGCCTAAGCTATACCTGGAGTTTACTTGGAGAGAGTTCCGGGGATCAACGCCCCCGCGGCCCGGTCTGTGACCAGGCTTTATCATATAGGCATGACCTACTTCCATATGTGGATTTATCCACTATGATATCGCCTACGACTGCTTCTCCTCACCTGTCTACAGTATATAAGCCAAGTAAAAGGACACAAATGCAACTAATGTGACATTTTATTGTGGCAACATTTCGCTCTCCAGGAGCTTTAAATAAAGCTCCTGGAGAGCGAAACGTTGCCACAACAAAATGCCACATTAGTTGCATTTGTGTCATTTTACTTAACATATTGTCGGTAATTCTACCAATATTAATACAGTATATAAGGCACTTCACGCATGTGCTGTATTCTTTTCAAGACTGAAGGGCTGATTGCATTGACTCCAGGCTGAGGGACTTCGTTCTGGGCGGGGGAAATATTAGAGCTTGAACAAATAGAGATCTTTTACGGCCCGCATAGAACCAGTAAACCATTTATATTACTGGGAACGTCTCAAAGCTCTAAATATGAACTCGCTGGAGGAGAGAGAGAGAGAGAGAGAGAGAGAGAGAGAGAGAGAGAGAGAGAGAGAGAGAGAGAGAGAGAGAGAGAGAGAGAGAGAGAGAGAGAGATACATGATAATGTATTCGTGGAAAGTACTTTGAGGGCCTAGTCCCAAATCCGTATACTGCCATAACATACTGGAATGAGAGATATGAGAGGATGTGTAAGATAAACCCAGTGAAGGAAGGGGGCGCCATGGGTACAAAGGAGCATTGTACCAACTAACGTGATCCCAGATTGTTCACCATCTTACGCTCCTGGGACAAGTGTAGAAGAAATCAAGAGCAAAGTGATCAGATCAAGGACTGAACTGAGAAACTTGTCCAGTTCTTTCTTGAAGACAGCCAGTGGTCCGTTGGTAATCCTTCTTATGTATAAAGGGAGGACATTGAGAAGTCTTGGCCTCTTCACACTTAAAGTTTTTCCTTAGTGTACTCACCTCTTTCAGTGGGGATATTTTGTACCATCTGTCAAGCCTTTTACTTTCTTTGGGAATGATTTGTGTGTGCAGATTTGGGACCAGTCCATTTAGAATTTCCCATCTGTTTATTATAATGTATCTCTCTCGCCTACGTTGCAGGGAGTACAGATGGAAGGACTTCAGACGTTCCCAGTAATGTAGGGACTTGACTGAATCTATGCAAACAGTGAAGGTTCTCTGCACTTTGACTAGGTCTGCTATTTTGCTTGCCTTAAACGGAGATGTTAGAGTACAGCAGTACTCCAGCTTAGAACAAGGGACTTAGAGTATCATCAGTGGCTTGGCATCCCTTGTTTTGAAGGTTCTACTTATCCAGCTTATCATTTTCCTTGCGACTCTGATAGTGACACTATTCATTATACTTAAAGGTGAGAGTTTCTAACATGATCACGCCCAGATTTTTCACATTAGTCTTATGCTTAATTGAATGATCTGAGTATTTCATACCCCGTTCCTCTCTTTATTTCCACAGTCTTTCCATAACAGAGTTAATGAAACTTGTCCACGTTGAATATCACATTGTTCTAAGTGGTCCTCTGGAAGACTTTGTTTATATAGTGAAATTCCTTTGATTAAAAAGCCTTTATGGGATCAAGGCGTCCTTCCTCATTAAATGGGAACCCCAAGTTATTGCCTCTTTCAAGAATTGCCAGTATTTTTTAGCAAGTGTTATGGGAGGGAGTTAAAGGGATTTTTTGTAATTTTCTTTTTGAGGCTCTGACCAGGCTTGACAGCTTGGTCTGTCGTGTATTCTATCATAATTTTTAATTCGTTTTCGTAAATATGTTTTATCAGTTCTAGATTTTATTTTACACATATGCCTAGGCACTTGAAATTCTGCTTTAGTTATTGTTCTCCGTACATAAAATATTTCTTCTACTATTCAGTGTAATTGCGAGTGTGGTGGAAGTTTTTCTTCCAGTGAGAATATGCTAATTCTTTCACACGGTTACAGACATAATTCTTATTATCCCTCTGTTTGCCCTGTGGAGTTTCAACTTGATCTGCCTAATGTATATACTTTTATAATATTAATTTGTCTTTCCTGTTAGCTTAGGGGAAGGGATGGGAGGGGGGGGGGGCAGAAATGTATTAAAACTTTGCTGGCTGTGTTCATGTCTGTCATACACGGATCGTTCATAATGTATCTGTACAAGCGAGGAAAACACGCGTGCTGCTTTAGTTTATACATACGCAGTCACGTTCCCTTAGGTAATGCATCTATATTCGCATGTTGTGTGCTTTCCGTTGAAGGGGAATACTTGTAGGTCAAGTGAATCATACACGAGTCACTATTTTACTCCATCTCCAGTTTATTTATTATTTTTTCCACAAACATTTTCACAGCATAAAATGTGATAAAAGAATCCGAGAGTGGTTATATTTTTATGAGCAGTAAAAGATATCAGAAAGAATTGTTACGTGAAGCAACCTCGGGCTCTCTGAACCTAGCGTCTCACATAGTACTACATTTTTTTATTTCTCTGTACTTACTGGAGACGTTACCTTCTCGGGATACAATATACATTTTTATTTATTGCTGGTCGGTTGCAAGGTAGAGGATATATTCTCCTTTTCGTCATTCAACAGCGTTCTGGCATAGATCTTAGTCACAAGATGACCCGCTCAGGGAGTCGTCAGTGATGTAAGTGGAGATACTGTTGACCTTATGACTCTGGCCCTGTATCATGTGGGTTTTCGATAACGTGGATGGGGTAAGAATACTCACGTAGGCTGGTAGTACGTATAATATAACAGAAAGTATGGCAGATCTCGGATCCAAGCTGGTAGCCCCAAAATGGTACGATCAAGTCATCAATTTGGGCATGCCATCGATGCGTAAGTCTCGCATGGAAGCAAATCCCAGTAGAAGGTCACCAGGGAAAGTAATCTGGTCGACAACAAGGAAGGAAGCAATGAAGTCTCTACCTTGGATAGAAAAAGTGAGGGAAGTCCGACCTCGGACACGCAGGTGAGAACCAGCTACTCCACTAAGGGAGGACACATGAGTCGGTTCTACGAGAAGGACATGTCGTAACTGCTTATCCCTAAACAAACTAGACCTGATAATATTGACTTGCGCACCAGAGTCCATGAACAAATGAACGGGCGCATTATGAACAGATGCTTGCACTATAGGACCTATGGTTGCATTGGAAGTTATGTGCAAACAAAAAGGTGGATTGTCATCAGCAAAGATTTGTTCCACTTCATCCCCAAAATCATCTACGTCAGAGACGTGTGAAGGAACATCATCAGCAGGATTGTCCTTCTCGAGACTGCTTAAGGCTTCAAAGGAATTGTGAACGGGGATGGTGTACTCATTATCACCTACTGTCACCATGGGACGGCTTGACTGGGGCGCTCGAATTCCCCCGAATTGGAAGAATGAGCCTGGTTCTGGTTATTTTGAGAACCACAATGTCTATTTCCTCTACGGGTTCTGCGGTTGGAACGGCCACGGAAAGACCTAGAGTACTGAAGGTTGTAGAGAGCATTGCACTCAGATGTGTCAAATCCATGTATTCTATGATAAGTACAGTAGGGAAGATCTGACTGGTACTCATCGTCAGCACGACGCCTCTTAGGGTGACTATCAGGACAATTAATTGCAATATGGCCACGGAAACTACAATTGTAACAAGTCCGCTGACTATGGTTACTGAATGTACTATGAATACTACGAGGTTTATAATGACTCTGTACACTGGACCTTGGTGGCCGCTGAGATGGTTGACGACCACGATTTGTCGCTGTGGCGCAAACAAGAGGTGGTGCAGACTGAGGCATAGGTGTGAAATTACTTTTGATACATGGGAAAGTACCCTGGGGGCACAAGGAACGTACATGATTTAGGGCTGTAAGGGGTTCCATCGTCACAGTTGGAGGATTAGCCTCATAAGCACACACGGAAGCAGCGGCATTAGTTCTTTGATTGCTCCAAAAGCTGCTATTTTAGCAAACGACGCTGAGGATGGTTTATCCCTGTCAGGGACAAAAGCTGAGGACTGGACAGCATTGATAAATGATGATAAAAGTTTGTCTAATCTAACAGCAAATGCACTCAACGATTCATTAGTCACGGGTGTAGCATTCACTAGTTCCCTAAGAACGACATATGGATCAGCTGTTTTTACTGGTACGAGGAAAGAACGAATCAGTTCCTCATATTGTGACCACTTAGTAAGATTCTTGAAGTCTCGCATATCAAGGAGATCAACAACGTGAACAGCAGCAGGGGATCGATGAAGAGCTTCTTTCGCAAGTCTGATAAGACTTTCCTCTGAAGGAGGACCTTCAACTAGAGCATTAACACGAGAACGAATGGCAGTAAACCATGCTTCAAGACTATGTACATGGCCATTGAATAAAGGTAACGCATCAAGGGAATCACGAGTAAAACTATAGTGTCTCAGTGTCTGGGTCGGTCTGTCAGTCCATAAGGAACTGTGAGGACTGATGACAGGAGCAGCAGTAGCCTGAGAGGTCTGAGTGTCGACATTCACTAAAGTATCACTTGACGGTATGTGAGACATAATGGCAAAGAAGTTGCACGAGAACAAATAAGGCAAAAATAATGAACAATAAAAATGATATAAAATGTTAAAATTAAAATAAAAGAGATGCAACTAATTCTGCAGAAGTAATAAAAAAAATATCTAAGATACACTGCAAGAGGAAGGACAACTCAATGTAAAGGACTGCTGGACAAGATAAAAAAAATACATTGAAATTTACAAGTAAAAATATTACTGGAGACTGAATTAAATGCAAAATGAGCTGTCTGTACTCTTGCTAATAAAGAAATTAACTAATAAAACTGTAAATCAATGTAAAAAAGTATAAAATAAAATCACTAAATTGTATGCAAAGAGAGATAACTGGGAAATTTAAATATTTTCTAAGAATGCATAAACAAAATTAAAATATAATACAAAGACAACATGAGGAAAAATAATAAAATGAAAAACAAGACTCAAACAATAATGAACTGAGAATAATAATGCATAAAATTAACAATAAAAGAAAATAATTCACTGCAGAAGAAGTGCAACAAAATAAGGTGTAGAAATAATCAATGCAGCAATAAAGTTACACTGGGAAAATGTTGGTTAAATAATAAAAATAAAAATATGAAGAAAAACTGACTGAACACTTTAACTCTTAATTGTAAATTAGACAAAACAGTTTACTCAAACAGAGTAAAGAAAACACTTCACGTTAAAAAAAGAAATTAAAATTACACTAAGAGTGAATTTGTTCAAAGAAATATGAAAAATATGAATAAAAATAAAACAAGAAACAAAACTGGAAGTGTAACACTTACAAGTGGCGGGGCACACAACATATTCACTTATTCATTTTTTTTTTTTAGTATATTCTTACAACAAAATCTTGCTGTGACTGATACGACAAAAATTGCTGGCAAAAATAATGGTACACAAGTCTGCGAAAAAATTAGAGGAATGAGACACTGCTGGCATACGAAAAAAAGGTATACAGAAATAAATGGATAATTTGGTATACTGGGGTGGATATCACTGCATGAACTACAATGACAAATACTGGAGAATACAATGCTGAAAGAATGCAAGATAAAAAAAAATGAATTACTTCACACGGAGTGACTGACTGGTACACTACAGAATAATACTTACTACAGACAGAGAGTAGCATAAAAAAAACACAGATAAAAAATATAAAAATGAAACACAAGAGATGAGCGATAACACGGAAAAATATTGCAAAAATAATGAGTCAAAGAAACACTGAGTCTACACTGAAAACACAAGACTTAGAGTACACAAGAAATTCACTGTAAATGTCTCACACACGCAAATGTCTTTAAATGCAGGAAAATGTCTCTAGAAAATTATCACTGAAGTCTGGAGTAGTGTAGACGGAGTGACTAGTGATGAGGGGAAGGTTGTCCTGTGGGTGATGACGCCTACACTCACACTGTCGTCGGAAGAAATGCGCTTTCTAGGTGAACTCACATAACTGGCTTTATCGTTGGCGCTCAGCTACAATCTCTTGACCAATTATGTGAGCCAAAACAGTACTAGGACCAGGTACATTGGTGGAAAAAGAAAAAACCCACAGGTAGATGAGGTGGGTGGCGGGTGGTGGGGGCAGCGGGACAAGCTGGCCCTGTGCGCTCTCACTGCCACGCACTTCTCACCACGCACAAGGTGGCTTAACTAAATCACAATGCCACAGGGATGATGAAGACCACTCTTACCAGCATCCAAATACAAGCGATACATGAAACAATACTTCAGAGGAACTTGCGTGGCTTACTTCTCTCTCTCAGCTGGGTTAGAAGCTGGGTTGGCTGACTGGCTTAACCCACGAGAATGGCTGACTGGAAGACGTGTAATGATGCACACAGCATGAAGGAGCAGGTGGATGACAGGAGACAGGCTGGATGGTAGGCTGAGGCAGGCTGACTAGCGGTCACTTCCACAGTCTGGCTTGGCTGGCTTAATTGCAAAATCCGGGTCAACCCCTCGGAGATTGAAGCAATTAGCACACGAACTAAGCCAGGAAGCTTGAAAAACGGCTGCAACAGGCTTGCAGGCTGGAGTACACAGGGTGGAGGTGAGTGAGGGTAGAGAGTAGCTGGAGGTGGCGGACGGTTCACCTTTGACCTGCTGGCTCCCCACAAACAGTCTTCTAACGTCTGAAATACCCTTAAATCCACGCCCACACCGGTGCCACCATTTGTCATGAACCAAGAATTACTGTATCGAACAGCCGAGTTGGGTACTCCTAGCAGAAGAGTATACCAGTTAGTAATTCCACAGTCACTAGTGAATGTAGCCTTACAGCTAGTTCACGATGTACCAGGTGTTGCGCACCCTGGTATGGATCGTTCAGTAAAACAAGCCAGATTGAAATACTTTTGGCCTCGTATGGCAACTGATATTTCTGAGCATGTTAAGAAATGTAGTGTCTGCATGCAACATAAAGGTAATGCTAATGGTCCTAATCCAATCCAAGTGTATCCAACCACTAGCGAACCTTGGGAAAGAGTTGCGCTAGATTTGTTAACTAATTTCCAATGTTCCCTCCAGGGCAACAAACATCTGTGTGTTATGGTAGATCATTTCACCAGATATTGTGAGTTAGTTCCTATTGCAGATAAGACTGCCGAGACAGTAGCTAAAGCATTTAAAGAACGCATTATCTGCAGGCATACCACCCCTAAGGCCCTAGTAACAGATAATGGAGGTGAATTCTGTAATGAGATTCTTGAAAATTTGTGTACCTTGTACAAGATCTCTAAATCCACCATTGTTCCTCATCATCCTGCCAGCAATGGGTTAGCGGAACGTACCAATAAGAAAGTACTTGATGTCTTGAGAGCCACTATCAATCCCAACAGTGAAACTTGGGATGAAGTTATACCTGATGTGCAGTGTGCTATAAATTCTGCTTACAATGTTTCTATAGGTGACACTCCACATTATGCATTGTACGGTGTAGATAAACATTTGCCTTATGAGTTGCTATATTCTAATCCGAAACCAAATTACAACCCTGATGATTTCATAGCAACTCGTACCAGCTTAGCTCAAAGTGTTTTTAGAAGAATCCGTGAAACACTTCATAAATCAACAGCAGAATTTACAAGAGTCGCAAACACTCGAGCAAAGCCATCCAAAATCAAAGTAGGTTCGAGAGTTATGCTGACTAACTTTAACAAAATGTCTGCAATGCCTAAGCTTGATCAAAAGTTTGTTGGTCCTTATCGAGTAGTTGAACATATCACTGGTAATAAGTATAAGGTTAGAGAAATTAGTACTGCTCAGTATAAAGAATCGCATTTAGATCATATGAAGTTAGTATGTGATGATAATGATGTTCCAACCCAGACTAATGTGACAGACACTGACAATCCTCCTGATCCTGTACTCTCTACCTCTGATACTCAGTCAGACGATCAACCTGAATGTCGTTATTCCCTACGTACACGACAGGTATTGAGAAATCCTAAAATATCATTTGTAACTACCAATTCAGATTTGCCTCAAATACAGCATGAGTTAGCCAGTGCAACAGAGTTTGATCCTCCCAGAGATGACACCCATTCTGCATATATCAATCTCACCCTAGCAGAGTTGGGGTTAAATGTAAATAACCTGTATAGATGAATAATTACAGTATCAACTTATCAGTATTCAAGAATTTTTTTTTGTGTTCACGTTCTCTCCGAATTCTGAGAGTTGACAGTCTAGATTTGAGTGCACCGAATCTGCCTTTCTGTTAAACACTTCTTTCTTTGTGTATATTCCTTCCTCAGAATCCGTAGATCACATGAATACATATCGATCGATCAAATTTTTTTTTTATCACTTCTATTGTGTAATCTCAACGTTGAGTTTCATTCGATGAGTTGTGCTATATCATACCTTGTATTGCGTTACAGTTTCATTACAGTTTCAGTTATGTAAGCTTCCATTCCAATATTCTACTTATATATGTTATAATGTTCAATTGTTGTGTACTTTGACATTGTATAGAATCAGCCCAAGCCGTACACCTGCCGTCTCTAGTTTGTATTAGTTGTATGTCGGGACGACATACGTTAGCATCGCCGAGCTCTCAGTAGTAGTACCAGTTACCAGTAACCAGTGTACCAGTAGATGACTCACTACCAACCGTCTCTGCGTGAATCACTGACTGTATTCATATTGCTGCTGACCATAGCAGGATTTCAAACATCCCCTCACCCATAGGCACTGTGAGTTAGTCGTAGTTAGCCAGCAGAGAGAGACAGGTCGGCTGTTGGTGCTTCCCCATACTTTCTGTTATATTATACGTACTACCAGCCTACGTGAGTATTCTTACCCCATCCACGTTATCGAAAACCCACATGATACCTGTAGCTAGGTCGGAAATCATTACTGTTATGTAGTCAGGGGTACCGTTGATACTGTAGCTAGGGCACTACAGGTCGTAATAAACGGCGATACAATAGCTATTGTTTTTGCATTCGAAAGTGTTGTATCTATTGGCTACTGGCAGCGGTGCATTGATGGGATTTTCTTTTTTTTTTTTTACCTGCATGGGGGAGAACGTTAAGCCTATAGAAGTTATACAGCATCTGGGGAAATGAGTGGGAATAAGGTTCAAACCAAGGAAATGAAGGCTGGGTCCTATTCATTGATTCAAAAACATCTCACCGGCATCAAGGTGAGCGGCTCAATAATGGTGAAACTTGAATCTCTGTTCTTGGGGGCTAGGGCTACCCCTACACCCCTTCCCTTAATTCTTGGCATTGTCGGGTTGGGGAAGCTTCAGCTCTGTCTACCACTTCTGGCCTGTAGATGTAGTATATCTTTGATACATGATACCCTCCATACATGATTCAGGTTTATTATCTCAGTAAAATTGTCCATCAGTTATTAGACAGGAGGCAGCATTGTCAGGCTTATGCTGCTCCAGTAACGCCAGTGTAGATGAGTAAGACACGTGTACAACAGTTGGGTATCTTTAGTGTTGAAACGTTTCTTCTTCAGTCAAATACAGAGACAACAGGTGTAGTAGCGAAGTAAAGATTATGTAACCAGTTCATCAACCTTGGAGAAATAGTATTTGAGATCAGTATTTAAAAGTTTATTATTATTATTATTATTATTATTATTATTGCATTCGTGGGGAAGCATTAAATCAGAAGGGGCTATACAGGAACCGGAGGCAATAAAATTCGATCCAAGGAAAGGTAGGATAGCTCCAATTCCTTGGATCAAGAACTCTTCCCCGGTATTATGGTAAGCTCCCCTCCCCTTTGAGTTAATAGGCAATACAATATGGAAAGAAACCTAATATTATGCATTTGTCTGTTGACGTAGAAATTACCGCAGATGCCACTGGTGACTTCATTAGTTTCCCCTGGTATCAGAGGCAGCATCCCCTTTGCTGCACCCTGAGTGTCGCATGTCTCCCTGATAACATCTGCTCGAGATGCTTCTCATAGATATTAAAACCATCACGGCCGCAATACGAGCCTCGTACAACCTCTTCTAAGTGATATTATTATTAATATTTTTTTCTACAAGTACGTATATAATAGAGACCCAGATGACATCATTGGTATACTATATAGAAAGCCCCTGGTTATGATGAGCATTTCTGGCAGCCTACGTTAGTCTTGTCCTCTAGGATGCGACACACAATAGTTGGCTAACACCCAGGTACCTACTTACTGCTAGGTGAACAGGGACAACAGGTGTAAGGAAACGTGCCAAACGTTTCACCCGTGCAGGGGATCTATATATTTTGCTCTCTGTAAATAAGACAATCTTGGGTTGTGTAGAAAATAATAAATTATAATTTTGAATCAAGCTTGTTCTCTAAACTGCATTTAATGGTGGAATTGTATACCTAAATAGAAATGCTCAGTTTTTACTGATTTATAATAGAATTAACAGAAAATGTGGAGCTATTATTTCAACTCTTAAGTTATTAGCTAGAATCAAGGACACACCCAGGCTAGGCTAAGCTAGGCTAGGCCAAGCAAGGGATCTTGCACATTTCAAGATAACGTAACCTTTATAATTGTACATCATAGTGAGTCGTGTGATGATTATCTTTGAAAACAACAGTGTGTGTGTGGGTGATACCACGTCCATCATGGGTAAGTCACTGCTTGTTGGTTGGTGGTAGTGGTGGTGTTGCTACTGCTGTTGCTGCTCCTGCTGCTGGTGCTGGTGCTTCTTTTTCTTCATCTTCTTTGTTGATGTTTGTGTTCCTGCTGTTGATATTGTTTCTGTTGTTACTTCTGCCGCTGCCGCCAGAGCCCCAACCGACACCGCCACAGCCGTCGTTGCCATTCACAATAGGACCATTGGCTAACTCACCTTTACGTTTTGTGAGAGGCAGTCTTGCTACGTCTCCACACTAATGCCACCACCACTGAGCACATCTTACCAGAAATTTCCAGGTCTGTTTTTTTAATGAATAAATTAACAAGTGTTCGTAATAACTTTTACGACACCAGAAATGCTATTTTCAATTAAATAAAAAGGTCATTTTTCTCAATATTTCTCGATTCTCTTGTCTACTCATTTTGTCTCTTGCATTTTTTTTCTTCTCTGTTTCAGTTTCTTTGCTATTCTCTACAGCAGTTGTAATTATTTTTTAATTTTATATTTTTATCCTATTCCATTGCTTTCCATTTCCATCAGTGCCATGAACCGTTGTTGCTTGAATTATTCTCTGATCTAATAAATATTAGCGACAAAGTGTTCAATCTCGTCAACAAATGCCATTCTCATAACATTTAATTAAAAAATTCTAAGCCATTGCTGTCCACTCTAGTTTATTGTTACCACGGCGACTGTCTCCCATCAAGGTACGGTGACCCCAGAAATGAAAACAGTCACCATCATTCATTGTGAGCACTGAAAAATTGATAACAAATCTGTTTACTTTTTTCCCGGTTAGTAAACGCAAACATTATATTGTCATCAGTATTTATCAGGATGGATAAAGGTTAAAACATGTATACAGACAGTTACTTGAAGATTCAGTAAATTGATAAGGGAATTGTTAATGTCTAATAATAACGCTGTTTGAAAGGCAAGGTTAGAACTGGCTACTAGTTGGTTGCAGGGCGCATCGCATGAAGTATGACACGTGTTGCAAACCAAGCCTCTGTTCAAACAACGTTTCGTTCTAAAGAGACCTTTTTTATGACTTGAATAAGGTCTCCTTAGTGCGAAACTTTAGCAGAGTAAAGTCTTCTGGTACATGGGTCTTTCCCTTCAGAGAGGCTCCCAGTTGTGGCATATACACGTGTCAAGTTGTTACATATACACGTGTCAAGTTGTTACATATACACGTGTCAAGTTGTTACATATACATGTGTCAAGTTGTTACATATACACGTGTCAAGTTGTTACATATACAGGTGTCAAGTTGTTACATATACACGTGTCATGTTGTTACATATACATGTGTCAGGGTGTTACATATACACGTGTCAAGTTGTTACATATACATGTGTCAAGTTGTTACATATACACCTGTCAAGTTGTTACATATACACGTGTCATGTTGTTACATATACACGTGTCAAGTTGTTACATATACACGTGTCAAGTTGTTACATATACACGTGTCAGGTTGTTACATATACACGTGTCAAGTTGTTACATATACACGTGTCAAGTTGTTACATATACACGTGTCAGGTTGTTACATATACACGTGTCAAGTTGTTACATTTACACGTGTCAGGTTGTTACATATACACGTGTCAGGGTGTTACATATACACGTGTCAAGTTGTTACATATACACGTGTCAAGTTGTTACATATACACGTGTCAAGTTGTTACATATGCACGTGTCAGGGTGTTACATATATACACGTGTCAAGTTGTTACATATACATGTGTCAAGTTGTTACATATACACGTGTCAGGGTGTTACATATACATGTGTCAAGTGGTTACATATACACGTGTCAGGGTGTTACATATACACGTGTCAGGGTGTTACATATACACGTGTCAGTGTGTTACATATACACGTGTCAGGGTGTTACATATACACGTGTCAAGTTGTTACATATACGTGTCAGGTTGTTACATATACACGTGTCAAGTTGTTACATATACACGTGTCAGGGTGTTGCATATACACGTGTCAAGTTGTTACATATACACGTGTCAGGGTGTTACATATACACGTGTCACGTTACATATACACGTGTCAAGTTGTTACATATACACGTGTCATGTTGTTACATATACACGTTTCAAGTTGTTACATATACACGTGTCATGTTACATATACACGTGTCAAGTTGTTACATATACATGTGTCAAGTTGTTACATATACACGTGTCATGTTGTTACATATACACGTTTCAAGTTGTTACATATACACGTGTCATGTTGTTACATATACACGTGTCAAGTTGTTACATATACACGTGTCAGGTTGTTACATATACAGGTGTCAAGTTGTTACATATACACGTGTCATGTTGTTACATATACACGTTTCAAGTTGTTACATATACACGTGTCATGTTGTTACATATACACGTGTCAAGTTGTTACATATACACGTGTCAGGTTGTTACATATACAGGTGTCAAGTTGTTACATATACACGTGTCAAGTTGTTACATATACACGTGTCAGGGTGTTACATATACACGTGTCAAGTTGTTACATATACATGTGTCAGGGTGTTACATATGCACGTGTCAGGGTGTTACATATACACGTGTCAAGTTGTTACATATACATGTGTCAGGGTGTTACGTGTCAAGTTGTCGTCTACACCCATCATCAAATTAAGATTACCTACTTCATTACTACCATCCAATAAACTAAACACAAATATATTTAAGGGCTGCCGAGAATATTACTCGAAGCTGAAGCATGAGCCTCTTGAAAAGTTACGTACTCTGGCAGGATTACTGCTCTTTTTTTTTTCTACAGCGGATATATTAAAGCACTTACATTATATTTTACAATTATATAATACTGAGTTACCTTGAGTGTACTTGGTGATGCACATCTTCAGTAAATAATAACATGTAACATTCAGATATGTAAATTATATACTGACATAAACGAACTAAAACCGAAATTCTTATTGGATAAAATATTAGGTCGTCTCAAAGATAAAGCACAATGACTTATCTGGGTCTGCTTCAGGAAGACATTTAGCGTTTCATTCTCGGGGTTAGCAGACAGAGGATCAAGCCTCCATTAGTCTTTGTGCTGAATAACCCACACGAATGTAGCGCTTCACATAATAATAATAATAATAATAATAATAATAATAATAATAATTTATTATTATTATTATTATTATTATTATTATTATTATTATTATTATTATTATTATTATTATTATTATTATTATAAAACACATTGGCCGCCACCCCAAGCTCGTCACACCTTGTTTATCTTATCAGTACTTGTGTCTCTTACGGTATTGTCAGAGGTTATATGGTGTGTGTGTGTGTGTGTGTGTGTGTGTGTGTGTGTGTGTGTGTGTGTGTGTGTGTGTGTGTGTGTAAAATCAACATTTACCTTTGGAACCTTAATGAATTTACTCAGTCAACTACTCATTAACTTTGGTTGTTGTGTATTACAGTAAAATAATTCATCAATATTCTGAATAGAGATACATTTAGCTTAAAATATAATATAGTTGGATACCTGGTTTTGAGACAGACAGTTATAATAATTCTAGACAGTATATATAGATTTATGAAGTTACATATGTAGCACTAGAACTTAAATAAAAAAATTATGGCATGAATAGCATTTTCTGCTGTTACATATATACTAGGGAGATTAGATAAGTTTGATCTTTCCTTAGCTTAGTTTTTGATATTATTGGAGGCTGCTACCCTCTGCTGTAAACCAAACCTTTGATATACCTTCGAGTTTTTAGTTTTTCTACTGGAGCCTGACCCTGCGGCAGGCTTACCTGCTGCTTTCATGGTCAAGTAGGCTATTGCTGTTGACGGTATACTGGCCCATATATCCTTCACAGCCTGGTTGATCTGCTGCTTGATGGAGATAGTTGTCCAGTTTCCTCTTGAAGATTTTTACAACATTGCCTCTGATATCTTCTGGTAAGATGTTAGGTTTTCTTGGACCACGGATGTTGATACAATGTTCTCTTATTGTACCCACGGTGTACCTGCTTTTCGCTGTTTTTTTTTTTTTACACTTCCTCATATAATTCTCACTCCAATACGTTGTAATGGCAGTACGCAGATTTGGAATCAGGCCCTCCAGTACGTTCCACGCATATATTATCATCGACAGTGAATAACATCAAATAGCTAGTCATCCTCAGTCTCTTAGATAGGTGCTACGATGTCGTTGTTAAAGAATCTGATCAGACAGTGGATGCTGGGGAAATATATATGTCATTAATTCTGTGTTTGTCTTGAAGTATGTCTTTACCTGTAGTCGATTCCAGAGTTTTCGCTTCTGCGGACCGGTCCCAAACCAAGTTGAATAAGACCAGTCAGGCTATAAATTCCATTTATAGCTAAACTGACTTTTCTCCCCTCTGCAATACAGATGCAATACTAGAGGTCAGTGTCGATTCGGGAAAGCTTGTGCGAGAGGTGACTGTGAATTATTTTAAGTGTGGGTTGTCTTTATGAGTGTGTAGGCGGGCAAAGCTACCTGGCCCAGCCAGTGTAACATTGCTACACCAGGCGGAGGTGGAGACACCGACACCCATCACCTACATCCACTCTTCTTACTATTATATTATTTGTGTGTATAGTATATGGTGGTTATATTCTTTCTTATGATTATATTCTCTCTAGTTGTTCTCTAATACCCCTTTTTCCTCTTCTTATTTTTTTTTATTTTATCTTCTGTTCGTGTTTTGTCCCCCTTTCTCTATTTTTGTTTTTATAATTGTTTAACCCTGTTGATCTTTTTGTAATATGATTTTCCATAAGTTTACTGTAGGAATATATAAATATTAGTTAATTAAACCATTAAACATGTTTTAGAGTGCATTTTAGAATGATGTTTCTCCTGAGATCATAAACCAAATATTTAACTGTAAAAAAGCGCAGTAACATTATTTTAAACTTCAAAATTTTCGGTAATGACACATTAAGTGTCACATCCACAGTTTTCCATATTGGAACTAGTTAACATTAATGGTACGTGATAACGAGTAACACTGCGAACTTCGGTACAATGCTCAGAGAGAATTCAAATTATTTCCATTTTTTTCTCATGTCAATGCACCTGCGTCCTCGAAATTAATGCCGGCAACACTTACATAAACATATAGAACAAAAATAACAGTAGCGCAGTTGGAACAATCACAACTAACAAAGAAGTCGCGTAGGTGATTGTGGAGGGAAACATTCCCTATATGTTAAGGAAATACCAGTAGGCTGGCTGAAAAGATCCACCAAGTGGCCTGGTCACAGACCGGACAGCAGAGCCATGAACTTCAGACCCATACACAAGTAAGCCACGGCTAGGTGTGTTAATTTACGTAAAACTGAAAGACAATTGTCAGTGAAGAAAAGAAGTTAGTATATCGTCTGGTTACAAGCAGTAGCTTAAAAACAGCAATTAACAGCTTAACAGAATGCAGTTATGGAACATTTTATATGGTAAAAAGTTAGAGTACAAGTTAAATCTGTTTAACTTTGTAATGAGGCGTCGACTGGCGTCGCTGGTGCAATATTGAGTCGTGTGGCAGATTGCAAACTAATGTAATCACTTAATGATCAAATAAGGCAAGTGCTCTGGCAGCCCCAAGGGCACCTCACCCTGCTAACTCCTCCCCTCTGCTGCTGTTCTCTGTAGTCACTCAGGTTTATCTGCTGCTGTTACTTCTGGCTGTAGCTTCACAAGATACTCCTGTTTATCTTCTGTTATCACTTCTGACTGTAGCTTCACGAGATATTCTGTATCTTCTGTTATCACTCCTGGCTATAGCTTCGCCTGTTACTCCTGTTTATCTTCTGTTATCGATCCTGGCTGTAGCTTCAACTGTTACTCCTGTTTATCTTCTGTTATCACTCCTGGCTGTAGCTGTACCTGTTCTGTTTATCTTCTGTTATCACTGCTGGCTGTAGCTTTACTTGTTCTGTTTATCTTCTGTTATCACTCCTGGTTATAGCTTCGCCTGTTACTCCTGTTTATCTTCTGTTATCACTTCTGGCTGTAGCTTCACAAGATACTCCTGTTTATCTTCTGTTATCACTTCTGACTGTAGCTTCACGAGATATTCTGTACCTTCTGTTATCACTCCTGGTTATAGCTTCTCCTGTTACTCCTGTTTATCTTCTGTTATCGATCCTGGCTGTAGCTTCACCTGTTACTCCTGTTTATCTTCTGTTATCACTCCTGGCTGTAGTTGTTACTCCTGTTTATCTTCTGTTATCACTTCTGGTTGTAGCTTCATCTGTTACTCCTGTTTATCTTCCGTTATCACTCCATTTACTCTTGTTTGTCTACTCCTGTCTTTTTTTTATTGTTTTTAGGAGTAACTCCTGACCCTAAATTCTGGCTATTATTTTATCTGGACTGTAGCTCATGCCTGTTATTCTAAGTGACAGTTCTCTCGTATGTAGCTGCAAGTTGAGTAACATTCACCCAGGCCTCCAGTGGTTTGGCAGTCCTTTACGGACGATACCAATATATGAATGCAAGTCGCCACGGTAAAAAAAAAAAACACTCTGAAAACTTGCAGATATCCACAGAATCTTCCACTGGGCAATGTAAATTAGCATGATTTTTATTTGGTGACTAATTAATTAAGTCATTCCAGCAGGAAAATTAAGGCAACCTATGGCTAATTGAAAACGCATTTATTTTTACTTAAGTAACACTATATCCAAAATGGAGACAGGAGTTAGTTCAACGTAAGTAAAATGAACATAACTATAGGTACTCTACGTGCGTATTTGTTCGATTTATTTTTGTAATTATAATTTTGGTGCTAATTGTGAATCCCAACTAAAAATACACAGGAGCAATCAGAATTGAAGTTCCCTACGTATTTTTAAAATATTAGCCAAAAACACGAATAATGTGTGTGGTGGAGAAGGGATACAATATTATTGTCTACATAGACAATTACATCACATCCAGACTATGCCACCAGCTCCAAATAGCAACCTAGCATTGTGTGCTTAATGAATATAAATAAGGTATGCAGTGAGGCTAAGCTGCTCTTTTGTAAAAGTTGTCATGTTTTAACATACTTTAATAGATCCACGAACAGCTTGATAGCTGAACATTTTTACCACCTCAGGTGGTATCAATATATGCTGTTTCATTGACTTAGTACATTACCGAATACTGTCTTTACTGGTCTCACGTTAACCCAGGCAAACTTCCCTGTCCTCATAAAAGTTACTCCTTCGTTTGTCTCCTTACTTCTAATTTGTCCGAATGTTATTCACCCTTCTCTCGTCCCCTTCCCATGTGTGTGGTGAGCACTAAACTGGAATGGGCTTTACCTTGTATGAGGGGTAGAGGGCGGCATTATAAGCGACAGCTCCTAAGGCTGAGCTGCCCCGGTGTCACTAGGCTCAGAGATTTACCTCGTCAGGTACCGGCTTAACCTCCCGCGATTCTTATTTTTAAAATCTTTTTGTCCTTTAGTGTCACTTTTATTATTGTTTATAAAGATTTTGTAATGGAATTCATTATAATTTTTTGGAACCCACTTGTTTTGTTGAAACTTGAATTGGTGCCAACTCGTATATAAGAGACCATCTCATAGAATGAAAGAAACGTGTCAAAGACTTAGAAATAATAGTGTCAGATGATCTATCGATTAGGGAACATAAAGTAAAGGCATCGAAGGCCATGACAATGATAGTGTGGATTAAGAGAACTTTCAAAACATAAAAAATCACTTGTTCCAATCACTTGTTCTCTCACGATTTTAATATTATTCTGTGCTCACAGCACCGTTGAAAGCAGCCATAGATTTCAAACCTAGAAAAAAAATGTATCGAGGTCGTTTATTTGCCACAAAAGAAACGCTAAAACATCGTAACTACTAGGAACTCCCTAAATCACTTGAATTGTTTCCCCAGGAATGGAGAAAGAAATGTATATTAGAAAATATACATCCACGCTGTCATAAATTACTGTATTATAGACACAATTAGAGAGCACAGTATCAACATCCGTGGTGCACGATTATTCACCCTGCTACCAGCAGGTAAAAGAAACATTGCAGGAATAAATGTAGACGTTACTAAAAGTGAACTACCGCAATAGCTGCATCAAGTGGTAGATTAAGATGGCTATGTTCCTGGCAGAAACAGCCTAGTTGATTATGCAACCAGTGAGGAAGTCTGACAACAGGCTGGACTGCAAGAATAGAATAACCTCGAAACTGATAATAAATATGGACTTTCTTTGGCGTGAGACGTTTCGTATGCTCTCTACAATTTGTGTTGGGAGGGATGTGTGAACGTCCTTCCGCCCCGTCAGACAAGAGAGAAAGGATAGGACGTTCCTTCCCTCCCACAACGTTGCGCTGTCCTTCCATCCCCGCACCACCGTAGCGGGTCCACTTTTTTTTTTTTTTTTGCATGTATAGTGGCTCTCAGAAGGCAGAAAATTCTGGGAACTCGTTTCATAAACGTTCACATCTGAGCAATTATTTTTCCTCAATCACCTCGTTGCTAGACATACCGTAGTCGTTTTCTTTTAATTTACTTGTATGTGGTTAAGTACGTATGTTTCCGTAATTTTTATAGCTAATCAAACTGTAACCTAGTCAAAACTGAGAAAAACAGGAATTGTAAACAGTGAACGCATTAATATAATGAAGTACCACATGAAACTGACTTAGTGAAATAATAGGTTTCAGAATGACAGGGGTATCTTTTCACTTGGTTTCATGACAGGGATATCTTTTCACTAGGTTTCAGGAGGACATGGGTATCTTTTCACTAGGTTTCAGAAGGACATGGTATCTTTTCACTAGGTTTCAGAAGGCCATGGGTATCTTTTCACTAGGTTTCAGAAGGACAGGGGTATCTTTTCACTAGATTTCAGGATATGGTATCTTTTCACTAGGTTTCAGAAGGACATGGGTATCTTTTCACCAGGTTTCAGAAGGACATGGGTATCTTTCACCAGATTTCAGAAGGACATGGTATCTTTTCACTAGGTTTCAGAAGGACATGGGTATCTTTTCACCAGGTTTCAGAAGGACATGGGTATCTTTCACCAGATTTCAGAAGGACATGGTATCTTTTAACTAGGTTTCAGAAGGACAGGGGTATCTTACCCAACGCCGAACTCATTTCGAATTCATTTTTAGTAAGTGTAATGATGAAGGTGATGCGTAGCAGGAGAAGACCGAGGCGCCGGGGGTTCAAGATGCTCTTGTGAATACGGACTTTGATGGACAGGTTTTGAGGAGTAGGCATTGTGGTGGTGTTGGTGCAGTAGTTTTGTTGGTAGTGGTGATAGTGAGGGGGGCTGGTGATGGCATCACCAGGTAGGTGTGATGTTTCAGTTTTATATTCATATAATGGGGCGTGAAGGTTGCAGTGTGAAGGGTAACAAGGTATCAGTGTGAAGGGTAATATGGTATCAGGGTGAAGGGTAACAATGTATTAGTGTGAAGGGTAATATGGTATCAGTGTGAAGGGTAACAATGTATCAGTGTGAAGGGTAATATGGTATCAGGGTGAAGGGTAACAGTGTATCAGTGTGAAGGGTAATATGGTATCAGTGTGAAGGGTAACAATGTATCAGGGTAATAATGCATCAGTGTGAAGGGTAATATGGTATCAGGGTGAAGGGTAACAATGTATCAGTGTGAAGGGTAATATGGTATCAGGGTGAAGGTAACAATGTATCAATGTGAAGGGTAATATGGTATCAATGTGAAGGGTAACAAGGTATCCATGTGAAGGGTTACAATGTATCTATGTGAAGGGTAACAAGGGAGCAGTGTGAAGGGTAACAATATAGCAGTGTGTAGGGTAACAACGTATCAGTGTGAAGGGTAACACTGTATCCATGTGAAGGGTAACAATGTATCCATGTGAAGGGTAACAAGGTAACAGTGTGAAGGGTAACAGTGTATCAGTGTGAAGGGTAACAAGGTATCCATGTGAAAAGTAACAAGGAAGCAGTGTGAAGGGTAACAAGGGAGCAGTATGAAAGATAAAGCAGAGCGAAGGGTAACAGGATAGCAGTGTGAAGGGTAACAAGGTAGCAGTGTGAATGGTAACAAGGTAGCAGTGTGAAGGGTAACATGGTAGCAGTGTGAAGGGTAACAAGGTAGCAGTGTGAAGGATAAAGCAGAGTGAAGGGTAACAAGGTAGCAGTGTGAAGGGTAACAAGGTATCCGTGTGAAGGGTAACACGGTAGCAGTGTGAAGGATAAAGGAGCTGAGTGAAGGGTAACAAGGTAGTGTGAAGGGTAACAAGGTATCCATGTGAAGGGTAACAAGGTAGCAGTGTGAAGGGTAACAAGGTAGCAGTGTGAAGGGTAACAAGGTAGTGTGAAGGGTAACAATGTAGAAGTGTGAAGGGTAACAAGGTAGCAGTGTGAAGGATAAAGTAGCAGAGTGAAGGGTAACAAGGTATCCATGTGAAGGGTAACAAGGTAGCAGTGTGAAGGGTAACAAGGTATCCATGTGAAGGGTAACAAGGTAGCAGTGTGAAGGGTAACAAGGTATCCGTGTGAAGGGTAACAAGGTAGCAGTGTGAAGGGTAACAAGGTATCCATGTGAAGGGTAACAAGGTAGCAGTGTGAAGGGTAACAAGGTATCCATGTGAAGGGTAACAAGGTAGTGTGAAGGGTAACAAGGTAGCAGTGTGAAGGGTAACAAGGTATCCATGTGAAGGGTAACAAGGTAGCAGTGTGAAGGGTAACAAGGTAGCAATGTGAAGGGTAACAAGGTAGCAGTGTGAAGGATAAAGTAGCAGAGTGAAGGGTAACAAGGTATCCATGTGAAGGGTAACAAGGTAGCAGTGTGAAGGGTAACAAGGTATCCACGTGAAGGGTAACAAGGTAGCAGTGTGAAGGGTAACAAGGTAGCAGTGTGAAGGGTAACAAGGTATCCATGTGAAGGGTAACAAGGTAGCAGTGTGAAGGGTAACAAGGTAGCAGTGTGAAGGGTAACAAGGTAGCAGTGTGAAGGGTAACAAGGTAGCAGTGTGAAGGGTAACAAGGTAGCAGAGTGAAGGGTAACAAGGTATCCATGTGAAGGGTAACAAGGTAGCAGTGCGAAGGGTAACAAGGTAGCAGTGTGAAGGGTAACAAGGTAGCAGTGTGAAGGGTAACAAGGTAGCAGTGTGAAGGGTAACAAGGTAGCAGTGTGAAGGGTAACAAGGTAGCAGTGTGAAGGGTAACAAGGTAGCAGTGTGAAGGGTAACAAGGTAGCAGTGTGAAGGGTAACAAGTAGAAGTGTGGAGGGTGACAAGGTAGCAGTGTGAAGGATAAAGTAGCAGAGTGAAGGGTAACAAGGTGGAAGTGTGAAGGGTAACAAGGTAGAAGTGTGAAGGGTAACAAGGTAGAAGTGTGAAGGGTAACAAGGTAGAAGTGTGAAGGGTAACAAGGTAGAAGTGTGAAGGGTAACAAGGTAACAGTGTGAAGGATAAATTAGCAGAGTGAAGGGTAACAAGGTGGAAGTGTGAAGGGTAACAAGGTAGCATTGTGAAGGGTAACAAGGTAGAAGTGTGAAGGGTAACAAGGTGGAAGTGTGAAGGGTAACAAGGTAGAAGCGTGAAGGGTAACAAGGTGGAAGTGTGAAGGGTAACAAGGTAGAAGCGTGAAGGGTAACAAGGTAGAAGTGTGAAGGGTAACAAGGTAGTGTGAATGATAAAGTAGCAGAGTGAAGGGTAACAAGGTAGAAGTGTGAAGGGTAACAAGGTAGCAGTGTGAAGGGTAACAAGGTAGAAGTGTGAAGGGTAACAAGGTAGCAGTGTGAAGGGTAACAAGGTAGAAGTGTGAAGGGTAACAAGGTAGAAGTGTGAAGGGTAACAAGGTAGAAGTGTGAAGGGTAACAAGGTAGCAGTGTGAAGGGTAACAAGGTAGAAGCGTGAAGGGTAACAGTGTGAAGGATAAAGTAGCAGTGTGAAGGGTAACAAGGTAGCAGTGTGAAGGGTAACAAGGTAATGTGAAGGGTAACAAGGTAGCAGTGTGAAGGGTAACAAGGTAATGTGAAGGGTAACAAGGTAATGTGAAGGGTAACAACGTATTAATGTGAAGGGTAACAAGGTATCCGTGTGAAGGGTAACAAGATAGCAGTGTGAAAGGTAACAATGTATCAGTGTGAAGGGTAACAGTGTATCAGTGTGAAGGGTAACAATGTATCAGTGTGAAGGGTAACAATGTATCAGTGTGAAGGGTAACAAGGTATCAGTGTGAAGGGTAATTATGTAGCAGTGTGAAGGACAGCAGCGAGAGTCTGGCAAGTCTGGCAACGATAGACATCATTTTAATAATAATTACGTATTCAGAAACTGTCTGTGGGAGAAAATGGTAGGAAAACTGTTTTGGCTCTCAACAAAGGAAGAGAAGTGTGTGATGAATCTTGAACACGTGAATGATCATAGCCAGGTGTAGACACTGGCTGAGGGAGGAAGGTAGGTGGATAGTGGTTATGTGGTGATGAGTTGTGGAATGGTTGTTAATGTGGTGGGAGATAATAGTATCTAGTGTTGGTGAGGGGTAGGGGATAGTTGTAGTGGTTGGTACGAGAAAATAGAGGTCTCAACAGCGAAAAGCTTGCTTCTCAAGGTGTAGTACTCCATCATGCAGAGTGAGAGAGAGACCACAGCTGGAGTAGACAGAGATCCTTTACAGCGTGCACTGTTGGGAGTGCAAAAGTCGTGATATGTACTCTCTGGAACAGAGGAAAGAAATATATATACATGGAAGATATTTGACGGCCTAGTCCCAAACCTAATATGACCATAACATACTGGAGTAAGAGCTATATAAAATATACCAAGTGGAAAGCAGGCATAACATTGACACAATAAGAGAACACTTTATCAACATCCATGGGTCCAGACTATTCAAAATTCCAGTAGAAGGTATCAGAAACTGCCGGAACGAGTATAGAAGTTTTGAAGAGGAAACTCGAAAAGCACCTCTTGCGAATGCCAGATCAACCAGGCTATGATGTGTGTGCCAGGGGGCCACCAGCAGTCTGATTGACCACGCAAGCTCCAGACAAGCCTGGTGTATGGCCAGGCTGTGGAAGTAGGAAAACTCGTAAAACCGGTCACAGGTATATCTGACAAAAATAGATGACAGCATAATGTGCATGATCACGAGAGTGGCATCCATCAAAGACACGCCAAATTTTCAAGCAGATGTATTCAGTTTTTTTCAGTAATCTACAGAAAACAGTAAGTTCAACGGGAACTAATTCTGCTAGGAAATTAAAAAAAAGAATAATGAAAGTTGCAGTGCAAAACACAACCAAACCACTCAATAAACCAGCATGGGAAGGTAAGGAACCTAAGGGGTAACCATATCTAAGACTCCGAAGATAAGAGCACATTTTTACACAGTTATATTTACAGGCATATTTACAGGCTAAGAGTTGTTATCCTGCCTCGGCTTATTTCAAGACAGTTTAGGCTTGTCAGAGGACTAACTCTTTGATAAGCCTTACACCCTCCCTGAGGTGCGACCCACCTCAGTCGGCATACACACAGGTATCTGCTAAGTGACAGGGCGATGGGCAAAACGGAGAAAGTAGGCAAATGTATACCTGGTGTATACCTGGAGAGGGTTTCGGGGATCAACGCCCCCTCGGCCCGGTCTGTAATCTAAGTCTCCCGGTGGATCAGGGCCTGATCAACCAGGCTGTTGCTGCTGGTCGCACGCAAACCGACGTATAAACCACACAACATACGAACCACAGAGCAAAATCCAGCATTAGCGACAAAGCTCCGTACCCCAAGGCACTGTCCTGGTGCCTCTTGTTTCATATCCTCGTAGGGGACATGAAAACACTCGCCACTGTTTTATATAATTTGCGGATGATCCCAAAATAAGCATGAAAATTACCTCTGTAAAAGACACGGGAAAAGTCCATTAAAATATAACCAGCGTTTTCGGTAGGCAGTGGAGAATAACTTAACAGTGATACAGTGATCTTAAATTGTGGATTACAACAATCTGACAGATGCCCAATACACAGTGTATAATGTATGGAATATATACATGGGTCGAACACCACCGGCGAATAATTATTGCCAGAGGCCAACAGAGAAATGGATTAAACAATCAGATGAATATTGAACTATCGTACAAATGATATAACGAGTGCTAGGAATAAGATGGACGAGTTGAGACTAGTTGCTAGTGCAGGTAACATTGATGTATTTGCCTTAACTGAGACGTGGTTTAATTCAAAAAGTCGGGACATGCCTGCGGAATGTCACATTCAGGGTTTTAAATTGTTCCAAGTAGATAGAAGTGTTGGGAAGGGAGGTGGGGTGGCATTGTATGTCCGAGATCGCTTGAACTGTTGCATAAAAACGGGTATTAAGTCTGAAGTAACACATACAGAGTCTGTTTGGATAGAATTTTCAGAGGGGCATGAAAAATTAATTTTAGGTGTGATATACCGTCCCCCAAACTTAGGTAGGGACCAAGGGAGACTACTATGGGAGGAAATTGTTAGGGCCACAAGGCACGATAATGTAGTAATTCTAGGAGACTTTAACTTTAGTCATATTGATTGGAATTTCTTGAATGGGAATTTAGAATCATACGACTTCTTAGAAGTATAGTTCAGGATTGTTTTTTGAAGCAGTTTGTGACAGAACCTACAAGGGGTAATAACCTGCTTGACTTAGTTCTGGCAAACAATGAATCCCTCGTTAATAATTTAGAAGTTTCAGAGGAACTGGGTGCTAGCGACCACAAATCAATTACATTTAGCATTGAATGGGAGTATGATAGTAGGGATAACTCAGTAACAGTCCCAGATTTTCGCTTAGCAGATTACGATGGGCTTAGAGAACATTTGTCTTTTTGACTGGGGTAACGAAGAGAGCTATTAATATGACAGTTTTCTGAACACTATACATGAGGCTCAAAGAACGTTTATCCCGTATAAAGAAATTAGATCAAATAGAAATGACCCAAAATGGATGAATAATAGGCTGAAATATCTACTAGGGCATAAGAAAGGAATTTATAGGCGTATCAAAAGAGGTGAGGGTCATCTTATGAATCAGTATATTGACATTAAGAGGGACATTAAAAAGGGGATAGAAAAGCTAAAAGGGACTATGAAGTTAAAGTTGCTAGGGATTCTAAAACTAACCCAAAAAGTTTTTTCCAGGTATATAGAACAAAAGTCAGAGATAAGACAGGTCCCCTTAAAAATAACTATGGGCATCTTACTGACGAAGAGAATGAAATGTGCTCGATTTTAAATAATTATTTTCTCTCGGTTTTTACACAGGAAGACACTAATAATATTCCAGTAATTAATTTTTATAGTGGGCTAGAAGAAGATAAATTATGTAACATCACAGTCACTAGTGAAATGGTTGTGAAGCAGATAGACCGATTGAAGCAAAATAAGTCGCCGGGTCCTGATGAGGTTTTTTCAAGGGTTCTTAAGGAATGCAAAATGGAACTCTGTGAACCATTAACTAACATTTTTAATTTATCTCTTCAAACAGGTGTAGTGTCTGATATGTGGAAGATGGCTAATGTAATTCCTATTTTTAAAACAGGGGACAAGTCGTTACCGTCAAATTACCGCCCAATAAGCCTGACATCAATTGTAGGCAAATTACTAGAGTCAATTATAGCTGAGATTATAAGAAGCCATCTCGATAAGCATAGCTTGATTAATGATACTCAGCATGGATTCACAAGAGGCCGGTCTTGTCTAACTAATTTATTAACTTTCTTCAGTAAAGCTTTTGAGGCTGTTGACCACGATAAAGAATTTGATATTATTTACTTAGATTTTAGTAAGGCTTTTGATAAAGTTCCGCACAAAAGACTGTTAAAGAAAGTGGCAGCTCATGGCATTGGGGGAAGGGTGCTCTCGTGGATCGAATCATGGCTCACAGACAGGAAGCAGAGAGTGTCCATAAATGGGGTTAAATCCGAGTGGGGATCGGTAACAAGTGGCGTTCCACAGGGGTCAGTCTTGGGAACGTTGTTGTTTATAATATATATCAATGATCTTGATGAAGGAATTAGTAGTGATATGAGCAAATTCGCCGATGACACAAAGATAGGTAGGATAATTGATTCAAACGTAGATGTTAGGGAACTTCAGAAAGATTTAGACAAACTCTATTCTTGGTCAGAAAAGTGGCAGATACAGTTCAGTGTAGATAAGTGCAAGGTTCTGAAGCTCGGGAGTGTCCATAACCCTAGCACTTACAAGTTAAATAATGTAGAACTTAGCCATACAGATTGCGAAAAGGACTTGGGGGTTATGGTAAGCAGCAACCTTAAACCAAGACAGCAATGCTTAAGCGTACGTAATAAGACAAATAGATTATTGGGATTTATATCAAGAAGTGTAAGCAACAGAAGTCCAGAGGTCATACTGCAGCTTTATACATCATTAGTAAGGCCTCACCTAGATTATGCAGCTCAATTCTGGTCTCCATATTACAGAATGGACATAAATTCGTTAGAAAACATTCAGCGTAGGATGACTAAATTAATACATAGCATTAGAAATCTTCCTTATGAAGAAAGATTGAAGACTCTTAAGTTACATTCAATTGTTAGACGAAGAATGAGGGGAGACCTGATCGAAGTGTATAAGTGGAAGATAGGTATTAATAAAGGGGATATTAACAAGGTCTTGAGGATATCTCTCCAAGAGAGAACCCGCAGTAATGGATTTAAATTAGATAAGTTTAGATTTAGAAAGGACATAGGAAAGTATTGGTTTGGAAATAGGGTAGTAGATGAGTGGAACAGTCTACCTAGTTGGGTTATTGAGGCTAGGACTTTGGGTAGTTTCAAATTTAGGTTGGGTAAGTACATGAGTGGGAGGGGTTGGATTTGAGTGGGACTTGCACATCAGAGCTTATTTCTTGGGTAGCATTGAAAATTGGGTAGGGCAAATGTTTTGTTAGTGGGATGAATTGTCGGTTTTCAAAACCATTCATCACAGCCTGGTTGATCAAGCAAGCACCGGACGAGCCTGACCCATGGCCGGGCTCTAAGAGTAGTTAAACTCTCGAGACTCTTCAAAGGTATATCAATGCTAAGGTATGACATTCAGTGGTGATACGTTCCTGCTGCTTAGATATGGAAAGAATGAAGAGCTCAAAAGGGACACTAAGTAAAACACAAGAGGCTCATCAAAGAGAGCGAAAGGAACAAGTGAAAGACGTAGGAATAATTATGTCACTTGTGGTTACTTTTAAAGAGCACATTAAGGTAAATGTCACGACAGCCAGGAAAATGAAGGAACGGATAATGAGGACATTTACAACAAGGAAAATTGTGCCAGTTGTTCAAATCACTTGTGCTCTCTCGTTTAGAGTATTGTTGAGTGTTGACGTCCCCTGTAAGAGCAGGGAGATATCAAAGCTGTCACAGATAAAGGATGAAAAATGAGACACTTTTGCAACATTTGAGACTATTAAGGAAATGTTTCGTCGGCCACAGTGGCTTCTTCAGTCTGATAACAAAGAAGAGGCAGTAATTTCGCCGCTTCCTGCTTCTAGTCACCAGAGTGCAGTGTATAAGCCACTCCTCCGAGCATATGTTGTACCTTCTCAGGATTGATGAACTTAACACACCGACTCCAGGCTGAGAGACTGATTACTTCAAGCTAATACTATTTTTATAAAACATGATTCTGTTATAATCATGTTTTATAAAAAGTAGTTTTGAAAATATGAATATTTCTTTTGATTTATATAAATTGGATTCATTTATAATTAATAAAATTTTGGGAAGAATTTAGGGTATATTAGACAAATTTTTTAAGTAGAGTATAAGCTGTGTTTTACGGATCACTGACTACCTGCCTACATCATTAAAATCAGGTGTTGTTGTGGGGTGGCATCGAGATGTAGTCTCGTCCTTATATGCCTTCCTGTTAACCATTTATTTTTATAGTTCCTTGATAATGTCAGAAGTCACTAAAGCGCTTGGAATTTCACCATTTTTTTCGCAATCGTTGTTCTGCATATTGTGATATCACCTGTTTACTGTGATCTTATTGCAATATATATATATATATATATATATATATATATATATATATATATATATATATATATATATATATATATATATATATATATATATATATATTAAAGGCTTACCAAATCACCAAGTTGAAGTTATCTCCCTCAGAGAACTCTCCTTGGAGGCTATATTGGCAATTCTGCTTAAATCTCCTCCACAAAGTGAAAACGCCGCCTGTTGAATGACATTTTTATTTTTGGGAAGAGAAAGAATTAACGGAGCGCTAGACCTGGGGAGTAGGGAGTGGGGAGGATGACCACCATTTTTTTTTTTTAGACAGAAAATGATTGGTCTTTCTGGTCTTGACTCAGCAACTGGGGCATAAATTTCGCAGCAACTCACCTCTTGTTCAATTTTTCAGTCAAAATGCTTTGACACAGTCATAAGAAATTCCCACAGCACTTGAATAGCGTTCCTCACTTCTTCAGTGTTGGCGTTTGTTTTTGATGATGGACGACAAGAGCGTTCGTCATCTTCAACCCATGTTTGTCCTGCATTGAATCGAGAAACCCATTCTGACCGCTGTGTCCGACCCATTGCTTCATCGCCAAATACTTTCTGAGGTATTTTGGAGTTTCACTAGCTGTCTTACCGAGCTTGAAACAAGAGATTAGCAACAGCTAGAGGATCAGGCACGTATAACAGGAAAGGCACTGCAATGGATCAGAGAATGCCTGACAAGGAGGCAACAACTAGTCATCGTATGTGATGAGGTGTCAGAGTGAGCGCCTGTGACGAGCGAGCTTCCACGGGGGGTCAGTTCTAGGACTAGTGCTGTTTTTGGTATATGCAAATAACATGATGTAAAGGATAGACTCAGAAGTGTTCCTGTTTGCAGCTGTCACCATTATGACAGAATTACGGAGGCACTGGAAGACGACGAATATGCAGGTGTGATTTACACAGATTTTGCAAAGGCGTTTGACACATGCGATCATGGAGTGATAGCGCACAAAATGAAGGCCATGGGCATTACGGGGAAGGTAGGCAGATGGATTTTCGGGTTCCTAACTTAAACAGCATCAGCGAGGTCTAAAGCTCAGTGCCTCAAGGCATTGTCCTGGCACGTCTGCTGTTTCTCATCCTCATAGCAGACAGACAAAAACACCCGGCACACTTTTGTATCATCATTTGCAGATGACACTAAGCATGAAAGTCACTACGGTAGAGGGCACTGAAAAAATACAGGAAGACATAAGCAGGGTTTTCCAGTGGGCAGTGGAGAACAACATGACGTTCAATGGTGATAAGTTCCAGCTGCTTAGGTATGGAAAAAATGAAGAACTCAAAAGGAACACTATATACAAAACTCAAGAGGGTCACCAAATAGAAAGTAAGGAACACGTAAAAGACCTGGGAATAATTATGTCAGCTGACCTTTCTTTTAAAGACGATAAGACAAAGATCACGACAGCCAGGAACATGATGGGGTGGGTACTGAGAACTTTCAAAACAAGGGAAATAATGCCGATGGTGACACTTCAAATCAGTAGTGCTCCCTCACTTAGAATATTGCTCAGTGCTGACGGCCCCGTTCAAAGCAGGAGAAATATCGGAGCTGGCTACACAAGTAACGTGCACATAGAAGAGAGGAGCTTACGATGGCGTTTCGGTCCGACTTGGACCGAAACGCCGGCGTAAACTCGGTCCGACTTTGTAAATGGTCCAAGTCGGACCGAAACGCTGTCGTAAGCTCCTTTCTTCTATGTGCGGGTTATTTGTGTATCGTTCCAGTCAGGGTATTGTGCCTTTTTTTGTTATCGGAGCTGGAACAAATACAGAGATCGTTTACTGCTCACATTGAGCCAGTAAAGCACTACTGGGAACGCCTGCAAGTCTTGAACATGTACTCATTGGAGCGGAGAGAGAGAGAAACATGATAATATATACCTAGAAAGTACTCGAGGGCCTGGTCCGAAATCTGTACACTGCCATAACATACTGGAGGGAGAGATATTGGAGGAAGTGTAAAATAAACCCAGTGAGGAGCAGGGATGCGGTAGGGACAAAAAGGGAACACTGTATCAACATCCGGGGTCCCAGACTATTCAACATCTCGCATAGCTATTGGGCCGTGCGGACGTGCTGCGCAGTAGCTCCTGATTGAGTTGGCTTTTGTGCAGTGTTGACGTGTACTTAGCTCTGTGAAGACCTGTTTGCGCGCTCTCTACGAATTGAAGCAAGATGCCCTCCATCGAGCAACTTTACCAACAGCTTAAGGAAGAATTGAGGTTGGCGAAGGTGGAGATTCGGCGACTGACTGAGGAAAACAAGAAGATTCGTAGTAGTCCTCCTGTTTTGAGTCCTCAGGTCAAGAAGGGAAACTGGTCAGTGGCTGGACAGCAGGGAACGAAGTTGACGATCAAGAAGACGAATGGAAAGGTAGAAACGATGAAGAAAGAGACTGCCGTGGAAACTGTTGTGGAAACATCTAATACATTCTCAGTGCTACCCGACGAATGTGAGTCGACTACTGGGAACATCACGATGAACGACACCAAGGAAGGTAAGAATATTGTTGTTGGGGATAGCCAAGTTAGGTATATGGATAGGGTGTTCTGCTTGAAGGACAGGAGTAGGAGACAGAGAGTTTGCTTTCCTGGGGCTGGGATGGAGGATATTGTTAGCCGTCTGGATGACATGAGAGGTAATGGGAGCAATCCTATTATCTGTCTCAGTGCTGGAGGCAACGATGTTGGCAGACGTAGGAGTGAAGACCTGATTAGCAGGTATAGGTCAGCAATAGAAATAATTAGGAGTAAGGGTGGGAACCCTGTCATATGTGGTATTTTGCCAAGGAGAGGAGTTGGAAATGAATGGTTGTCCAGGGCAATTGGTGTCAATTGCTGGCTGGACAAATACTGTAAGGAAAATGCAGTAACATTCATTGACAACTGGGACCTCTTCTATGGCAGAAATGACATGTATGCCAGGGATGGGGTTCACTTATCTAGGTCTGGGGAGGTAGCACTGGCAACTGCAGTGGAGGGAGCAGTTAGGACTTTAAACTAGGAATAGTTAGTGGTATGGGTTTTGGCAGGAAAACAGTGAAGTCCCAGTGTAGTAATATTACGAGTTCTAGGAGAACTAGTAATAAGCAGAACGAGGTAGATATTGAAAAGCCAGGGACTTTGGGTGATAAGGACAGTAATAGGTTTAGTAGAAAAACAGAAATGAGCAGGAAGGGTAAAGAGAAAGGAGAGTCTTTCAATGTTTATTATGCTAATTGCCGTAGTGCTAGGAATAAGATGGACGAGTTGAGATTAGTTGCTAGTGCAGGTAACATTGGTGTATTTGCCTTAACTGAGACGTGGTTTATTTCAAAAAGTCGGGACATGCCTGCGGAATGTCATATTCAGTGTTTTAAATTGTTCCAAGTAGATAGAAGTATCGGGGAAGGGGGGTGGGGTGGCATTGTATGTCCGAGATCGCTTGAACTGTTGCATAAAAACGGGTATTAAGTCTAAAGTAACACATACAGAGTCTGTTTGGATAGAATTTTCAGAGGGGCATGAAAAACTGATTTTAGGAGTGATATACCGTCCCCCAAACTTAGATAGGGACCAAGGGAGACTACTATGGGAGGAAATTGTTAAGGCCACAAGGCATGATAATGTAGTAATTCTAGGAGACTTTAACTTTAGTCATATTGATTGGAATTTCTTGACTGGGAATTTAGAATCATACGACTTCTTAGAATTAGTTCAGAATTGTTTTTTGAAGCAGTTTGTGACAGAACCTACAAGGGGAAATAACCTGCTTGACTTAGTTATGGCAAACAATGAATCCCTTGTTAATAATTTAGAAATTTCAGAGGAACTGGGTGCTAGTAACCACAAATCAATTACATTTAGCATTGAATGGAAGTACGATAGTAGCGATGACTCAGTAACAGTCCCAGATTTTCGCTTAGCAGATTACGATGGGCTTAGAGAACACTTATCATCTGTTGACTGGGGTAACGAAGTGAGCTATCAATATGACAGTTTTCTGAACACTATACATGCTGCTCAAAGAACGTTTATCCCATATAAAGAAATTAGATCAAATAGAAATGACCCAAAATGGATGAATAATAGGCTCAAATATCTACTAGGGCATAAGAAAGGAATTTATAGGCGTATCAAAAGAGGTGAGGGTCATCTTATGAATCAGTATATTGACATTAAGAGGGACATTAAAAAGGGGATAAGAAAAGCTAAAAGAGACTTTGAAATTAAAGTTGCTAGGGATTCTAAAATTAACCCAAAAAGTTTTTTCCAGGTCTATAGAACAAAAGTTAGAGATAAGATAGGTCCCCTTAAAAATAACTATGGGCACCTTACTGACAAAGAGAATGAAATGTGCTCGATTTTTAATAATTATTTTCTCTCAGTTTTTACACAGGAAGACACTAACAATATTCCAGTAATTAATTTTTATAGTGGGCTAGAAGAAGATAAATTATGTAACATCACAGTCACTAGTGAAATGGTTGTGAAGCAGATAGACAGACTGAAGCAAAATAAGTCGCCGGGTCCTGATGAGTTTTTTTTCAAGGGTTCTTAAGGAATGCAAAATGGAACTCTGTGAACCATTAACTAATATTTTTAATTTATCTCTTCAAACAGGTGTAGTGTCTGATATGTGGAAGATGGCTAATGTAATTCCTATTTTTAAAACAGGGGACAAGTCGTTACCATCAAATTACCGCCCAATAAGCCTGACCTCAATTGTAGGCAAATTACTAGAGTCAATTATAGCTGAGATTATAAGAAGCCATCTCGATAAGCATAGCTTGATTAATGATACTCAGCATGGATTCACAAGAGGCCGGTCTTGTCTAACTAATTTATTAACTTTCTTCAGTAAAGCTTTTGAGGCTGTTGACCCCGATAAAGAATTTGATATTATTTACTTAGATTTTAGTAAGGCTTTTGATAGAGTTCCGCACCATAGACTGTTAAAGAAAGTGGCAGCTCATGGCATTGGGGAGAAAAGTGCTCCCGTGGATCGAGTCATGGCTCACTGACAGGAAGCAGAAGAGAGTGTCCATAAATGGGGTTAAATCCGAGTGGGGATCTGTAACGAGTGGCGTTCCACAGGGATCAGTCTTTGGCCCGTTGTTGTTTATATATCAATGATCTTGATGAGGGAATTATTAGTGATATGAGCATATTCGCCGATGACACAAAGATAGGTAGGATAATTGATTCAAACGTAGATGTTATGGAACTTCAGGAGGATTTAAACAAACTCTATTCTTGGTCAGAAAAGTGGCAGATGCAGTTCAATGTAGATAAATGCAAGGTTCTGAAGCTTGGGAGTGCCCATAACCCTAGTACTTATAAGTTAAATGATGTAGAACTTAGCCATACAGATTGCGAAAAGGACTTGGGGGTTATGGTGAGCAGCCACCTTAAACCAAGACAGCAATGCCTAAGCGTACGTAATAAGGCAAATAGATTACTGGGATTTATATCAAGAAGTGTAAGCAACAGAAGTCCAGAGGTCATACTGCAGCTTTATACATCATTAGTAAGGCCTCACCTAGATTATGCAGCTCAGTTCTGGTCTCCATATTACAGAATAGACATAAATTCGTTAGAAAACATTCAGCGTAGGATGACTAAATTAATACATAGCATTAGAAATCTTCCTTATGAAGAAAGATTGAAGACTCTTAAGTTACATTCACTTGTTAGACGAAGAATGAGGGGAGACCTGATCGAAGTGTATAAGTGGAAGATAGGTATTAATAAAGGGGATATTAATAAGGTCTTGAGGATGTCTCTCCAAGAGAGAACCCGCAGTAATGGATTTAAATTAGATAAGTTTAGATTTAGAAAGGACATAGGAAAGTATTGGTTTGGAAATAGGGTAGTAGATGAGTGGAACAGTCTACCTAGTTGGGTTATTGAGGCTGGGACTCTGGGTAATTTCAAATTTAGGTTGGATAAGTACATGAGTGGGAGGGGTTGGATTTGAGTGGGACTTTCACATCAGAGCTTATTTCTTGGGTGGCATTGAAAATTGGGTTGGGCAAATGTTTTGTTAGTGGGATGAATTGTAAAGGACCTGCCTAGTATGGGCCAACAGGCCTCCTGCAGTGTTCCTCCTTTCTTATGTTTCTTATGTTCAGAAGATATCAGGAACACGGCTGGAACAAGTGTAGAAACCTTCAAGAGGAAACTGAACAAGTATCTTCACCATATCATCCAGGCTGTGAATATGTGTGGCAGAGGGTCACCAGCAGCAACAGCCTGGTTGACCAGGCAAGCACCAGACGAACCGGGCTCAGAGAGTCGAGAAACTCTCGAAACGCTTCAAAGGTATATCAGAGGTATAAGGTATGATGTGAAGTTAATGAGGAGAATTAAATCGGATGAGGATCAGACAGGACTACAAAGGGACCTGGACAGACTGCAAGCCTGGCCCAGCAAGTGGCTCCTGGAATTTAACCCCACCAAATGCAAAGTCCTGAAGATCGAGGAAGAGCAAAGAAGACCGCAGACAGAGTATAGGCTAGGTTGCCAAAAACTTCAAGCCTCACTCAAGAAAAAGAATCTTGCGGTGAGTGTAATACCGAGCATATCTCCTGAGGTGCACAACCAAATAACTGCTGCAGCATATGGGCGCCTGGCAAACCTGAGAATAGCGTTCCGATACCTCAATAAGGAATCGTTCAGGACCGTGTATGCCAGGCCCATATTGGAGTATGCAGCTCCAGTTTGGAACCCACACCTGGTCAAGCACGTCAAGAAATTAGAGAAAGTGCAAAGGTTTGCAACAGGACTAGTTCGGAAGCTAAAGGGAATGTCGTACGAAGAAAGATTAAGGGAAATCGGCCTGACGACACTGGAGGACAGGAAGGTTAGAGGAGACATGATAACGACATATAAAATACTGTGAGGAATTGACAAGGTGAACAAAGACAGGATGTTCCAGAGATGGGACACAAAAAAAGGGGTCACAATTGGAAATTAAGACTCAGATGAGTCAGAGGGATGTTAGGAGGTATTTCTTCAGTCATTGAGTTGTCAGGAAGTGGAATAGTCTGGAAAGTGACATAGGAAGGAACCATACATAGCTTTAAGACGAGGTTTGATGAAGCTCATGGAGCAGGGGGAAAGAGAAGACCTAGTAGCTATCATTGAAGAGGCGGGGCCAGGAGCTATGAATAAACCTCTGCAACTACAAGTAGGTAAGTGCAAATAGGTGAACACACACACGCTGTTCTTCTAAAGATTCTAATCTCATATACAGAAAATCGCAACAAGGCACTGACATAAAAACTTCTCATCTAACCTCAACTGAATGAACGATCGCACTGAAACTCGCCATGCTACTTCACGAAGGAATGTACTGCGCAACGTGATCTGTGCTGCTGCCATATTTCTCCTAGGAAGCCCCCGAAAATTCGAATATGGAAACATTTTGATAGCACCTCATATATACTCACCTGAGGGGAGAGAGAGATTCATGATGATATATACCTGGAAAATAACGCACTTGAGGGAATGGTCCCAAATGAACTCCGGTCCCTCAGTTGAGTTGTGGATACTTACTATCACAGCTGCAAGACAAATTGTTGGTTGGATAACTAAAACCGTTAGAAGAAAGACAACTAGTGATGATAATATACAAGGCACGGGTGATATGTATCATGGTTGAACATCATAATGTGTGTTAGTCTAGCACATGATTGTAAGTGCGCAGTATCCTGAATGAATGTTGATCTTATAAAAATTATGGTATCGTTTGCCAAGGATACGACGCCTTAAAGGAGGTAGGTACCTTGCTGCGGGCGAGTTCTTGATCCAGGTAAGTTCATCGAACTTGATTGTCTCCCTGTCCCCATTCGCTGTATGACCTGAATGGGTGTAGCACCTCCCCTTATTATTATTATTATTATTATTATTATTATTATTATTATTATTATTATTATTATTATAACTGCAAAGGATGAAACAGGATTATAATTATCTTCAGCTGTCACATATGAGTATGGGAGAGAGTATGGGATGTGGTTTCCGCGTTGGGAATAGTAGTTTAGAAAAACACTGGAGATTTTAAAGAAAATGCAAATTAAAAATCAAGAGTAAGAGGTTTGGAAATAAGGAGTGTGTATTACTGTGGGGTTGGTTGTATTAGATGAAACAAATGTGCATGTTATGAGAGGTAGAAATAGAAGAACGGAGACGGTGGTGGCCTAGATCCATTTATTTACCTGTATATATGGCAGGTTGGTGTAGCATCTCGAGGAGAAGAAAGATAATGTAAGATGTAGGGAGAAGATAAACGTGCACTTCTCCACTATATAATTAATATGAATATAGCTACATCTTAATGTACCACCTACACTTGCTTATAATTATACTTACCACCCAAACCGATGCCGAAAAGGAAATGAGCGAAATTGTAAAATATCACTTTGCTTCAGGAAGATAAAATTACCACTAGGAGTTCTGAGCTAAATGATCATGGAACGAAGGTTCATAGCATTTTATAAAAGTATCCAGGATTTACTAGAGTTAAATGAGGATAATTGTTAAGGCATTGATCCCCGTAAAGATGGTGAGGGCGTCAAGGATGAAGTTAATATCGCCGTGGTGTATCAACTACTAAGGCTAATATATACCGTCTATATGGCGGTAAGTTCACTCACAGGATGAGGTTGGCTGCCCAATAAGAAAATCTTTCTGGGGCAAAACTCATAAAAAGTCTTACATATTTCCTAGCCTCCGAGCGATACACCTTTCCTGGTATCCTCCACGTGGCATTATTCTTAGTATATCCTTGTGGTACCAGTGACTTGTTATCTTATGGAGCCAGAGGTGTCCTTTTGGACTTTAAAAGCTGTTTGTTTGAAATTTCCCTTTTATAACTTGATTTTTTTTACAGTTATGACACTATTTCCTTTGGGCTCAAAATTCTCCAAACTGTGCGGTCCTGTATGTAGGCTGCTAAGGTGAGCGTTAAGACTAGGTAGCGGTTACAGCTGGCTGACGAAAGTGACCATGGCTGTAAGGCGCACACCCAACAAAGAGGAAAACTTACAGTAAGAGTTGAAAAGATAATTAACGGTAACTGAAGTGGAGCCCCGTAGAGGAAAAGAGCAGCAGCAGCAGCAGCAGCAGCAGGAAGGACAGTAGGAGTACAGCAGGAGCAGGAACGACATCAGCTGCCAGTAGTGGGTGCGGGAGAAAATCAATACCAACACTTTTCAAGACGACCTGTACTCACAGTCACCCTACTGCCCTTGTCTCACACCCTCTCTATCACATGACTACACCCTACTATATCACTAATACCTGCTTAGTGCTACACTCTTTATCATAAACACCAGCGTACGGCTACACCCTACTCTACTACTAATGTTCACGACTACACTGCTACACCACCACTACTGCATACAGCTACGCCTGTACTATATCACTTACACCTGCTAAAAGCAGCATCTTATTGTATCACCTACATTTGCTTATAGCTACATCCTAATGTACCACCTACACTTGCTTATAATTATACTTACCACCCAAACCGATGCCGAAAAGGAATTGAGCGAAATTGTAAAATATCACGTTGCATCAGTGTTTAGGAATTCGTTAAACGACATGAATTGTGGATTCAGAGAAGGATTCGAAAAGGAAGTAGAAAACATGCCCACAGAAGCATCACCAGGGCCTAGTTCATAAAACTTAATTAACATTGTTGATAGGTTCTTGGAAACTGTGACTTTAAGCGAAACGACGTATAACGAAACCAATTTTACCATAGGCTAATTAATATAAACAAACCTCTTTAAAACTTCGTTTTATTTCTAATATCACACTTTTTTTTGTGGCCGCAGACGTTAGGGGTGCACTTTTAGCAACAGGGTTAAATCAAGGAATAAATGTTTGCAAAGAGAAAATTGTGAGGAGCACTTGCTACCTCTAGACAGTTCAAAAAACAAATATAGCGTACTCGCTGAGCGCTTTCGTCCCGCATCGTTTATTGTTGTGCATTTATATGATTATCGTATACTTTACCAGTTTTTATTTTACAATAATTTGAATTCATTGTATTCCTTCGATTTTTTCTCGTCAACGTTATAACGTTATTCGAGGACCTGTTGTATTTATAAAGAAGTGCAAAATTCCACTAGCATGAGCACTTAGGTGTTCTTCGGCGAAAGTGCGTTGATCTAGGTGATATCTCAAGAGTTGTTAAAAGGTGCAGATATAGTTCTTCAGCACAAAAGAGGCAGAGATCTGGCCAAAAAAAAAAAAATACAGACCAAAAGCACTAACATCACACAAAGTC